>NC_041382.1:261812879-261842820 GCF_002162155.2 Triticum dicoccoides | reverse complement strand
CGCCGCGTCGCTTCACCACCGCCGCCGCCGGACGCAGCCGCCGCCGCACGCCGCCCGAGGTCCGCCGCAGCCTTGAAATCCACACCGGTTTTTTAATTATTATTTTGGAAAAACCGTTCGGTTTTTCCGTCGGTTTTTTGGATTCATTTTTTTAAATAGATCAGTTTTTCCGGTGTATTTAATGTAGCGAGCGTTCGTCGTTTTTCTTTTCTCGGATTAAATCCGCGATTTTTCTGATCGCGATTCTTGATCCGATTTTCTTTTTAGTATAACTTTTCGCTCGTTTATCAGAATCAGGTGATTGAAGCGCCTAGAGTTTCGTCAAATTTTGTTGCTACTGTCAACTTTTCCCTAGATCCAGATTAGTAGAACGATGTTGTTTTCCTTCGCCGTTTGACTTTCGTTGCTTTGTTCGATTTGATTCTTTTGCCAACCGGAGTTCTTGAGTTGAACCTTCTGGTTAGATCTCTTATTTGAGTTTTACCTGTGCATTAGTTGAGTACTTATTGTATGCTTATTTGTTTGTCTGCGATAGAATACCCGGAGTGCGCCGCTTGTTACTTCGAATCGCTAGGTTTCCCGGATTATCAGCAAGGCAAGTAACAGTTTGATCATACCTTTTTTACTACCCAGTTTTATTGCATTAGATCAACCCTCACACATTGCATGGTTAGGATCTAATTAAATTGTGGGATGGGAAGTAGATGAGGTAGTACCTATTACCTGTTTATTATTAAACCTTTGGGAGTTACTTCTACGTTTTCTTATTATGCCATGCTATGCTAGTAGACGTGGATTGGATGAGTGATATCCATGACAGATGTGAGTTTTGTTAATTAATGGTTATCTAAGGTGGCAACTTAAACACACATCTAGGTGGATTGAGGCACCTGGGTATTCCAGGACTTGCCTGTTTTCTTTTGGGCCGCCACCCAGGCTCAAAGGGATCATGAGAATATTCATACTAGAAACTTCCGTGTGCAGCCACAAGCTATTATGGGCTCTAGCATAGTTTACTAAGTCATGCGAACTCTTACAGTGGTAGACTAGCAGATGTAGGGGATGTAGGTGGTACGGTCTACCCGATCGTAAGGTGCTAGCACTTCTGAAAGACTATGTCTCGGTCATCCGTCTTCTCAAACACCCTATAGTGCGAGAAACCCAACGGAGGCGACCGAGTCTTTTGGGGAAAAGTGCGCAAACCTCTGCAGAGTGTAATTAACTAATCATGGTTAGCCGTTTCCCCGGTTATGGACATCTTGAGTGTCTAGTACCTGAATTATCATGTGAATCTCAACATGTTACTCTAAATTAATTTTGTTGGGTTATGTTTAAAGATAATGCTTAATTGGGATTGAGAATGCTGTCAACCATTCTCAATGTTTAACAACTACCATGATAGTTAAATAAATTTTATTCCTTTGAAGTAGGGAAAAATTGGCTTTACGCAAAACTTTAACCATAGAGCTTTCCACCAGCCAAATATGCATATAGTATAGCTGTTTCATTCCATTACTCTCTATGTGTTACCTTGCCAGCATATTCCATGTGCTGACCCGTTTCGGGCTGCAATGTTAATTTTGCAGACTTTTCAGACGACGATTAAGGAGTTTTAGGTCGTGGTTCTATACTTAGTGATGTCGTTGGAGTTGATGGACTCACTTATCTTCCAAGCCTTCCGCTATTATTGTTATTAGATGGCCTTAAGCCATATTTATTGTAATAAGTTCTCTTTTAAGACACTCGATGTAATAAGTGTGTGATTGCTACTCTGCTATAAATCCTCCGAGTACTGTGTGGTGTCAGCATTACTGATCTAGGGTTGACACTGGAGCACAGAGATCAGACTGTTTGAGGTCTGGTCGCTACACATAGTCAGAGGAATATGTATAAGTCATGAAGAAAGGAATAGCAATAAAACTTTACGATCATTATGCTAAGCTAACGGATGGGTCTTGTCCATCACATCATTCTCTAATAATGTAATCTCGTTCATCAAATGACAACACATGTCTATGATCAGGAACTTAACCATCTTTGATTAACGAGCTAGTGAAGTAGAGGCATAATAGGGACACTCTGTTTTGTCTATGTATTCACACATGTACTAAGTTTCCGGTAAATACAATTCTAGCATGAATAATAAACATTTATCATGATATAAGGAAATATAAAATAGCAACTTTATTATTGCCTCAAGGGCATATTTCCTTCAGTCTCCCACTTGCACTAGAGTCAATAATCTAGTTCACATCATCATGTGATTTAACACCAATAGTTCCCATCTTTATGTGATTATTTCACATCCCCATGTGACTAACACCCAAAGGGTTTACTAGAGTCAAAAATCTAGTTCACATCGCTATGTGATTAACACCCAAAGAGTACTAAGGTGTGATCATGTTTTCCTTGTGAGAGAAGTTAAGTCAACGGGTCTGCCACATTCAGAGTCGTATGTATTTTGCAAATTTTCTATGTCTACAATGCTCTGCATGGAGCTACTCTAGCTAATTGCTCTCACTTTCAATATGTATCCAGATTGAGACTTAGAGTCATCCGGATCAGTGTAAAAGCTTGCATCGACGTAACTCTTTACGATGAACTCTTTATCACCTCCATAACCGAGAAATATTTCCTTAGTCCTCTTAGCTAACTAAGGATAACTTTGACCATTGTCCAGTGATCCACTCCTGGATCACTATCGTACCCCCTTTGCCAAACTCATGGCAAGGTACACAATAGGTCTGGTACACAGCATAGCATACTTTATAGAACATATGGTTGAGGCATAGGGAATGACTTACATTCTCTTTCTATTTTCTGTTGTGGTCGGGTTTTGAGTCTTACTCAATTTTACACCTTGCAATACAAGCAAGTACTCCTTCTTTGACTGTTCCCTTTTGAACTACTTCAAAATCTTGTAAAGGTATGTACTCATTGAAAAATCTTATCAAGCGTCTTGATCTATCTCTATAGATCTTGATGTCCAATATGTAAGCAACTTCACCGAGGTATTTCTTTGAAAAACTCCTTTCAAACACTCCTATATGCTTTCCAGAAAATTCTACATCATTTCCGATCAACAATATGTCATTCACATATACTTATCAGAAAGGTTGTAGTGCTCCCACTCACTTTCTTGTAAATACAGGCTTCACCGCAAGTTTGTATAAAACTATAAGCTTTGATCGACTCATCAAAGTGTATATTCCAAGTCCGAGATGCTTGCACCAGTCCATAGATGGATCGCTGGAGCTTGCACATTTTATTAGCACATTTAGGATTGACAAAACCTTCTGGTTGCATCATATACAAGTCTTCTTTATAAATCCATTAAGGAATGTAGTTTTGATATCCATTTTCTAGATTTCATAAAATGCGGCAATTGCTAACATGATTCGGACAGACTTAAGCATGGATACGAGTGATAAAAACTTATCGTAGTCAACACCTTGAACTTGTCGAAAAACTTTTTGCCACAATTCGAGCTTTGTGGATAGTAACACTACCATCAGCGTCTGTTATGACCAGATAGACTAATGCCCGTAGGAGGCCCACCAGGTAGGTTTAGTTAGGGGCTTAGCCCACAAGTTATCTTATTTTTATTTTTGCATCGAGGTTATATAAATAACTTGTAAGACTCTTTTGAGAATTAAGCAATAAGACAAATCTTATTGCCCGTCAGAGGAGACGGACCGTAAACCCTAGCCACGCCTTGCACCACCGCTGCCTCTTCTTCATCGCGCCACGGCGCCCCGCCGTCGGCAGCCGCGCTCGAGTCCTCGTCAACCCTCCTCCTTCCCGTACAACCTATGCCCTAGACCGGTTAGGGTCCTAGCTCCTACCAATTTGGTATCTGGTAGCTCAGTTCCGATCATGTCTGCACCACCGCCCACCCCACCACTGCCCACCCCACCACTGCCCATCACCGACGCATCACCGACCCACTCCAATTGTGTCGCTCGCCCTCTCCACCGTGCTGCTGGCCGTCCCCAACGCGCCGCTGGGCTCCACCACCAGCGCCTCCACCGGCCAGACGCCGCCCTCCACCATGCCACCCGCCGCCGTGTACTCCCCGGCAAAGATGACCGGGGTCCTCAACAACCTCATCACCGCCGTCCAAGGGATACGGCTCTACCTGGCCAGCCCCTACGGGCCGCCGCTGCCCTTGCCGCCGGCCGCCGTGACCGGGTCGGCCGCCATGCCATGATAATCGGACCCCGCGGCGCTTGCAGGGCCTCTACATCACTAATGGCCGCTGCAGCACCCGCCCGCCGCCAGCCCCCAATGGCCGCAGTGGCTGGCGCTGGCCCTCGCTGAGGGAGTCCTGGATTAGGGGGTCCTCGGGCGTCCGGGCTATGTGACATGGGCCGGACTAGTGGGCGTGAAGATACAAGATAGAAGGCTTCCCCCATGTCCGGATGGTACTCTCCTTGGCGTGGAAGGCAAGCTTGGTGGTCGGGTATCAAGATTCCTTTCTCTGTAAACAGACTCTGTACAAACCCTAGTCCCCTCCGGTATTTATATAAACTGGAAGGGTTTAGTCTATATAGGCAGTCATAATCATACAAGATAGACATCCAGGGTTTAGCCATTACGATCTCGAGGTAGATCAACCACTACAAAAAAAGACACATCCGTGACATTTTGGGCCGAACAAATTTTTTTTCTGTCATACATATGACACTTCTATGACGATAATTGTGACAAAACTGGGTATCATCATAGATGTGGTGGGATCCTACTTCTATGACAAAAAATCATGATAGAAAATGGGCTTTTCGTCCTGGGCGAGCCGAAGACGCAGCCGCATGACATTCTTTGGGCCGTCCATGACGAAAAAAACCATGGTAGAAGCGAGGGGGGGGGGCGGAATTTCGAGGAGTTCCCGGTTACGGTGGGAGGTCAGCGGCCGAGCGATTCACGTTTCTCTCATACACGTACGCGCGTGTGGGCGAGGCGTTGGCTCTAACTGAACCTGTAACACCCTCGATGCGACTATAGCTCCCACGTGTCGAGGCACGACTTAGAGACATAATCGCATTGAAGGCATAAGTCGCAAGTTAGGCAATCTTCACAACATCCCATGTAATATAAATCATAAAGGGGAGATAACATAGTTGGCTTACACACGCCACGTCAATCAAGTACATAAATAACGTTACATCATCCAAACACTCATGGCCCGACTACGGCGCCAAAATAAAAGATAACCCAACAAGCGACACGGTCCCGATCACCCCCAATTGGGCACCACTACTGATCATCAGGAAAGGAAACATAGTAACGTTGAGGGTCTTCGTCGAACTCCCACTTGAGCTCGAGCGCGTCTCCTGGAGCAGAATCATCATGCCTTGCATCTGGTGTAATAGTAATCTGTGAGCCACAGGGACTCAGCAATCTCGCACCCTCGCGATTAAGACTATTTAAGCTTATAGGTAAGGCAAGGTAAAATATGTGGAGCTGCAGCAAGCGACTAGCAAATATGGTGGCTAACTTATTCGCAAAAGAGAGCGAGAAGAGGAGGCAAAGCGTGAACGAGAAACTAGAGAACAACTTGCGCAAGCATAACTCCAACACCGTGTCCACTTCCCGGACTCCGCCGAGAAGAGGCCATCACGGTAACAAACTCAGTTGATTCATTTTAATTAAGTTAAGGTTCAAGTTATCTACAACCGGACATTAACAAATTCCCATCTGCCCATAACCACGGGCACGGCTTTCAAAAGTTCAAATCCCTGCAGGGGAGTCCCAACTTAGCCCATGACAAGATCTCACAGTCAACGAAGGAATAGACCTCCTCCCAAGATGTTCCTATCAGACTCGGTATCTCGGTTCTTCAAGACAGTTCGACAGGTTAAAACAAGACCAGCAACACCGCCCGAATGTGCTGACAAATCCCGATAGGAGCTGCACATATCTCTTTCTTAGGGCACACTCCGATTGTCTTAGGTACGGGTAGGCCAGCCCAGAGTTGCCCCTGGTGGCCACCGACAGCTGACAGGTGGACCAACACTCAGAGGAGCACTGGCCCGGGGGGGGGGGGGTTTAAAATAAGATGACCCTCGGGCTCCGGAAACCCAAGGGAAAAAGAGGCTAGGTGGCAAAAGGTAAAACCAAGGTTGGGCATTGCTGGAAAAGCTTTAATCAAGGTGAACTATCAAGGGGTTCCCATTATAACCCAAGCGCGTAAGGAACACAAAATCCAGGAACATAACACCGATATGACGGAAACTAGGGCGGCAAGAGTGGAACAAAACACTAGGCAAGAGACCGAGCCTTCCACCCTTTACCAAGTATATAGATGCATTAAAATAACATGGCAATATAATGATATCCCAACAAGTAAATAAATGTTCCAACAAGGAACGGTCTTCAATCTTCACCTGCAGCTAGCAACGCTATAAGAGGGGTTGAGCAAAGCGGTAACATAGCCAATCAATGGTTTGCTAGGACAAGGTGGGTTAGAGGTTTGACATGGCAATTTGGGAGGCTTGAAAGCAAGTGGTAGGCATCGTAGCATTGGCATAGCAAATGAGCGAGCAAACTAGCATAGCAAAGATAGTAGTGATTTCGAGGGTATGATCATCTTGCCTGCACAGTTGTCAGAGTTGACTGGATCCTCAAAAGCAAACTCAACGGGCTCCTCGTTAGCGAACTCGTCTCCCGGCTCTACCCAAACAAGACAAACAAGCAACAAGGACACAATCAACCACGTGCAAGGAACAAACAATACGAAGCAATGATGATATGCTATGCGGGATGCGATGCGGGATGCATATGCAAGATATGACAGGAAATGCAAGAACCTGGCCTCAACTTGGAGATCCAAGTGTGCCACTGGAAATATGAGATGAAATCGCTTGAAAACGATATAAAGAACGTCGGTATCGGAGTTACGGTTTCGAAATGGCAAGCGATTCAAATATGAAACCGGTCTGCGATTTACAGCAAGTAGCCATCTAAATGCAAAGAGATGAACATGCTAAAGCACCCAAACATGATAACAAAATACATGGCAGGGATGCATTCATGATGCCTAACAAAAGTCTAGCACTGAGCTACGGCCAATTCATCCATTAACAGGTTCAAACAAGCATGGCAAAAATGCATATGGCAAACAGGTTTCAGACTTAGTGAAAACCGGAGCATGCTAAAAACAGATATCAAGTAGGCCTGTTTACGAGCTCGATGCACTCAATACGGAGTAAGTCATGATAAGATAAGCATACATCCATCAAGAATGCACAAAATTCAAGCTAGACATGGCAAGAACAATAGCATAGCATGAACGGATCAACTACGACAACATCGGCAAAATTGCAAACAAGTTGACAATCTGCCCAGATTCACAAAGTAGCAAAAGTAGAGCTCGATTTACTCAAGCTAGGGTGATCCATAATTGCAAACAAAGACATGGATGAATAGAGCACTACAAGATTAACAAAACATCCTTACTGATCATCCTCAAAAGAGGCACGGATCGCTAGGAAACCACATGAACATATGGCAATATGAAATAAACAGCTCAAGGACTTAGTGGAAATGCTAAGTCCCTGAAATCAGAATTAGCAAGTGCACCACTTTGCAAGCTTGTGCTAGTCACCGCACACATCACAAAAATACATGGGTTGCACCTCTGGAAAGATGACAAAACCCTTAACAAAACATATGTAGAGCATCAGGGCATAGCATGCACACAATAATCATGGCAAAAATGACAAAAAACCTAGATGGAGTAGCAGATCTGACAATTATCTCAAGTATCCCCCTTCTAACAGCATTTCGGGCATCAAGATAAACTCAAATGAAAATGATGCAATGGAATGAAATAATGTACTCTCTGAGATGAACATTTTGATATGCTATATGCATGAATCGGAGCTACGGATGCTAAGTTACGAGGCTATGAACATGAGCACTTGGATCTGGAATTTCGGGACTTGGAGGAAAAATCAACCCCGAGATAAAAGTCAACGGAGCACGGAAGTCGAGGCGGTGGCGGATCTCGCCGGAGTAGCTGCGCGGGCCGCCGGAGTTGACGGAGGCGGCCGGATCCGGGCGAGGGGAAGGCGATGGCGGCGGAGGGCATTGCCGGAGGGGAGGGGCGGCGGACGGCGGAGATGGCCGGAGAGGGAGCCATGAGGCTCGGGCGCGGCGAGGCCGTCGAGGTGGCCGCGGCGGCGCCTACTGCTGCGGGGCGGCGAAGGTGGGCCGGCGACGAGGTGCTCCGGCCACCGGGCGGCGGGGCAGCCGATGGCGCGCGGCGGCATTGCTCCGGGCGCGGGCGGTGCTCGGGGAAGAAGGAGGCGGCGGCGGGGGGGGTGGATCTGGGCCGCGGGGGCCGGATCTGGGCTCCCGGGCCGCGGCGGCGCGCGGGGTCAGCGGCGGTGATGTGGCAGGCGGCGGTTGGCCATGGAGATGCGTCCGGTCGGGGCGGACGTGTCCGGTCGGCGCGGGTAGAATTTTAGGGTTTTCGGGGGGAGAAGAAGATCCGGATTCGGAGGGGTCTTTAAATAGGCATAGAGGGAGCTAGGAGAGTCCAAATGAGGTGCGGTTTTCGGCCACGCGATCGTGATTGAATGATCTAGATGATGGAGAAAGCTTAGGTGGTTTTTGGGCCAAATTGGAGGGGTGTTGGGCTGCAACACACACGAAGCCTTTTCGGTCCCTCGATTAACCGTTGGAGTATCAAACGAGTCCAAATGATACGAAAATTGACAGGCGGTCTACCAGTAGCAAACCAAGGCCGCTTGGCAAGTCTTGGTCCAATCCGGAAATGTTTAATCCCCACACATGAAAGAAAGGTAGAAATGGCCACCGGAGGAGAACGAAGCACCGAAATGCAAAACGGACAACGGGGAAAAGGCTCGGATGCATGAGACGAACATGTATGCAAATGAAATGCACATGATGACATGAGATGCAAATGCATGACACGCAAGAAATGACAAGGCAACAACAGAGAATAACTGCACGACACCTGGCACATCGGTCTCGAGGCGTTACAGAACCCAAGCGAGGAGTTGGGCTCTAACTGAACCCGAGCGATTGCACTGCAGGCTACGCGTTACTGAACCTGAGTGATCGATCGATGGCTATTAACTGAACCCGATCGAGCGATTCCTTGGCTACTGCTGCTAACTGAAGCTGATCAATGGGATGAACAGTGAGCGTTGCAGGGGGGTTTGGATGAATAGTGAGCGGTGGCGTTGCCTGTGGTGTGGTGGAGCGCTGGATGAACATTAGACAGTGGAGGGGTGCCCGTGGAGGGGTGGATGAACAGGACCCCGTGTTGTGGAGGGCAGGATGAATAGTAGACGATGGAGGCGTGCCCATGGAGGGGTGGTTGAATAGGACCCCGTGGTGTGGAGGGCTGGATGAACAGTAGACGGTGGAGGGGTGGTTGAACAGTAGCCGGTGGAGTAGCGCGCGGTGGAGGCTAGATGAACAGGAGCCCGTGGAGGCTGGAGGAGGTCGACGGTGGATGAACAGTAGCTCATGGAGGCTGAAGGGGGTCGACGGTGGAGATGAACAGTATCCCGTGGAGTCCCGTTTTGCGGTACGCCACACCCCTCCCGATAAACAGGACCCCCGTTTCGACCGTAGCGCTCCAACACAAGTCCGTTTCCTCCGTTTTGCGGTACGCCACACCCCTCCCGATCAACAGGACCCCCGTTTCGACCGTAGGAGGTCCGTTTCCTCCGTTTTGCGGTACGCCACACCCCTCCCGATCAACAGGACACCCGTTTCGACCGTAGGAGGTCCGTTTCCTCCGTTGTGCGGTACGCCAGCCCTCGTTTGCATCGCCCCTTCCGTCCAAGCCCTCCCGATGAACACGACCACACATTCCGTTGCCTCCCCGTGTACACGACAACGACGTTGTTTCTCCGTTCCGACCCAGCCATGTACACGAGCCATCGCCGTACGTATGCGCGAGTAGGCGTTCAAGACCCCGCCCGTATGTACACATACGTGGCCGTATTTTCTTTCTTGCACCCTGGCCGCCTCTACTACGACACGTGCGTGCCTCTACATCCACCAGTATATATGTACGTACACGTTCGCGACCAGAATGACAACGCTACGTACGCTTCGACCAGGTGGGTCCCGACTGTCAGGAACTTCCTTGCCTGTGAAGATGTAGCTGGTGGGTCCCAGCAGTCAGGGGGCGAAATACGGTGGCCCGTCTGATGGGTCCCCGCTGTCAGGTGGAGGGATAATTATTTGCACGTAATAAGGAGGCACTTCCTTGCTGCGGCCGTGGACCCAGCTGTCAGCCTCTCCACATACAATCCACGTCTGATGGAAGTCGTTCCTTGACCATGTTGACCACGCCGCGCCGAGAGCACCAGGGCGGTGGACGACGGCGAGGCCTAGGAAGGGGACGACGGGGAGCCGGGGAACCCGCGGAAGTGGAAGCCCCCCCGCGCGCGGAGAGGAGTACGAGGGTTCACTGGTTCGGATGCGGTGTGAGGCTGCCGTCGCCGCAGGGCCTGGCCAGCGGTGGGAATAGTAGGGGTAGTGAGGCCTCCGTGGCAGCATAGCCGGCCATGGGAGGCAGGAGCATCCGGCACGACCGGCGCTGCTTTGGGCGGCTGGAGCAAGAAGACCAGAGGTTGAAGAAGCACTACGGCCGTTGGATGGACATCGTACGGTCACTGGGCTAGAATCATTCATATTGACTAAGTTGACAAAGCCCTTCGTTCCCATCAACTTAGTAGGCCCACAAGTCAGCCTGCCACCAAGGTGGGTCCCAGCTAGCTGGGGGAGTATTCATTTTTTTGTGCGTAATAAGGAGGCACTTCCGGTGGGTCCGAGCTGACGGCGGGGGGAACGTTTTTTTGCGAAATACGGTGGCCCGTTCGGTGGGTCCCAGCAGTCAGGGGGAAACGATTTTTTTAGCAAAATACTAGTGGCCCGTCCGGTGGGTCCCTGCTATCAGGTGGAGGAATAATTATTTTCCGCGTAATAAGGAGGCACTTCCTTGCGGCTGCTGTGGACCCAGCTGTCAGCCTCTCCACGTACAGTATTCTTTCGATGGAATTCGGTCACTGACCACATTGACCACGGCGCGCCGACAGCACCACGGCGGTGGATGACGGCGAGGCCTAGGAAGGGGACAACACGGAGCCGGGGAACATGCGGCAGTGGATGCCCACGCGGAGAGGAGTACGAGGGTTCTCTGGTTTGGCTGCGCTGCTGTCGCCGCAGAATAACAGGGGGTGTGGGTGAGTGGAGTGGAGGGATGGCCTGGCCAGTGTGGGAGTAGTATGGGGGCGGTGAGGCCTCCGCGGCAGCACAACCGGCCACGGGAGGCAGGAGCAGGCGGCACGACCGGCACTGGTTTGGGCGGCTGGAGCAAGAAGACCAGAGGTTGAAGAAGCACTACGGCCGTTGGATGGACATCGTACGGTCAGTCGAGCTAGAATCATGCATATTGACTAAGTTGACAAAGCCCTTCGTCCCCGTCAACTTAGTAGGCCCACTATACTGGGTCCCAGCTAGCAGGGGGAGTATTCATTTTTTTGTGCGTAATAAGGAGGCACTTCCTTGCGTGCGAAGATATAGCTGGTGGGTCCGAGCTGTCAGCGGCGGTAACATTTTTTCACGAAATACAGAGGCCATTTCGGTGGGTCCCAGATGTCAGGTGGAGGAAATCATTATTTTGCGCGTAATAAGGAGGCATTTCCGGGTGTGCGGCCATGGACCTAGCTGTCAGCCTCTCCACGTATAGTCCACTTCAGATGCATGTCGGTCGTTGACCACGCTGACCACGCCACGCCGAGAGCACCAGGGCGGTGGACGACGGCGAGGCCTAGGAAGGGAACGACACGGAGGCAGAGAAGACTCGGCGGGGAGTACGACTGTATGAGGGTTTACTGGTTCGTCTGCCGTCGCCGGAGAATAACAGTAGGTGGGTGTGAGTAGAGGGATGGCTAGGCCAGCGATGGGAGTACGGTGGGGCGGTGAGACCTGCGCGGCAGCACAGCCAGCCCTGGGGAGGAGGGAGCAGGAAGTCCCGCCGGCACTTGTTTGAGTGGCTGGAGCAGGAAGAGCAGATATTGAAGAAGCACGACGGCCGTTGGAAGGACATCCAACAGTATACAGGCCATCTGTGGAAAGCCTCAAATCTGTGGAAAACAGCATACAGCCCATCTGCCATTATTTCAAATAATTTACAGCCCATTTGCTAATTCTTACGGGGTTTTTGGAGCCCATATTCTTTATGTTAGCATTACAGCCCATATTGTGGTCATGGTTAAAAAATTATACGAAATTTTGCATATGTCGGAGCGGTCTGAACTATTTTTAATCCCAAAATTTTGAGTCACATTCAGACTGATTTTAAAAATAAATGTATATCCATATAAAATCCAATAAATTGTCCACGCATAAAAATCAATGCAATTTAAAATCTAAATGAAAAAAAGATATTTGAAAATAATTGCCGGTTTGATGTGTTTTAAAAATGTACAGCCCATTTCTCATTACTGATAGGCCACTCTCCTCGTCTTGGAAGATTTGCAGCCCAACAGGCCTGATAAAGTGACTTACTTGACAAATCACAAAAAACTGGGCTAGCCATTTTCAGAAAAAAAACTGCTGGGCTGGTCTGTGGTAAACATAAAAGAAAAGGCTGTCTAGACAGGCCAGAGAGTCCCGCACAGCCCAGTTGACACCCTGCTTCCGTCTGAAAAACAAATTAGATAAATGCCACTCCAATTATGGAGATTCGTAAAAATGCCACTGCAATTTCCAAACTTTGAAAAATGCCCCTGCAATTTTTGCAAACTTTGAAAAACGCCACTGCAGTTTGCAAATTTTGAAAAACGCCGCTCCAGACTTCGAAAAATGCCACTAGAAATGGCATGAAATGGCATTTTTCAAAGTTTGGAAATTGCAGTGGCATTTCTCGGATACACCAGATTTGGAGTGGCATTTATCAAATTAACCAAAAACAAAAATAACTGGGCGAGCTGCTGGGTCCCTGGTGCCAGCCGCTCGTTGTGCAATTCTCTCGTTTATTGACTACGTTGACAATGGCATGGGACCCAGATGTCAGAAATCAACTAGGAGGAGCCATTTTTTTATTGGCTTGAAATAAGGAGGCACTTGCTTGCGTACTGCCATGACCTTGGCGGGTCCCTGCTGTCATCCTCTCCACGTACAATCATCTCCTGATTGTGTACGTGTAAACTTGCTAGGCCCACAAGTCAGCCTCTAAACCGTGGAGGACAAATACAACCCATTTAAAAAAATAACAGCCCATTCCACATATAGAGTAAAGTAACAGGTCTGATCCACATATAGAGTACTGAACTTCCATGTTGACAACCATCATAGCCAAGTGAACTATCTACTCCCACTAACACTCTAGTAGCGTACAAGTACTAACTTACTCTTAGCTAACTAGACGATGTCGGCCGCCATCTTCTGTCCATGCTAAACGCCGGCACCGGCGTCCTCCGCCTCGCCTCGGACTTGCCAGAGGTGCGATAGGGCACGTTGCTCGCGTGCGTTGGCCCTTTCCATGCCGGCGTGGTCCACCGAAGCTTCCGCTTCCAAGCGGGAAACCCACTTGACGAGCTGGTAGTAAAAATCGGCGTCGCGAACGCGTACGTGCCCGACAGCCTCCAGGGCTATTTGCCGGGCGCCGGCCTCCACGTAGTCGGCCCAGTTGTGGGTGCTCTGCTCACGACTCAGAGCGTCGGTGCGCTGCTGCTCCATGTCCCGCTGGCGGCGCAAATCGGCGAGACGCTACTCCTCCGCCATGCGGTCGGGCTCCAACAACTCCTCGATCTCCGCATTGCCATCTAAAGACAGATAGAATGCCTCCTCCCTCCGTCTTCCTTCCGGTGAAAACCCGAACACTAGTTCTGGCGGTGACCGCCTCCGACGTCGCCTACCGCGGACGGGCAGGGGCATGGCAGACGTGGCGAGCAACGTCGGGCCGGTGGGGGCTTATGAGGATATGACGAGTTGGGTCACGGTGGCACCTGAGAAGGCCGGGAAACAGTACTTATAGGCGGAAGGTAGCGCAACAGTCATCGGAATTCAAAGCATAGTGGCTTAGCGCGCCAGCTTGCCGTGGAAAACTAGAGAAACTGAAATTATGACTGTGCCGTCCGTCCCGTCTGGGTCGCACGCCGGCATGGCGGTCAAACGAGTGCACTCGAATCATCTCCCTCCTTGTCAATAATGATTCCACGGATTTAAAGCGTATCTTTTTTCGCATCAGTTAGCTGCCTTAATTATGGCCGGCTGCATGCAGGCACTAAGAATCGCTTGCAAGCACTACGCGAAGTAGCATGCAGCCAGTTAAATCGCTGGAATTAATTAGGCTTAAACTTCTGCATGCCGAGGGCACGCATGCAGCCACTTAAGTCGCTGGAATTAATTTGGCTTAAACTTCTGCATGCCGTTAATTGTTGCCATGCCTTGGTCTTGCTGCTTTGCTCATGGGACTAATAAAACCGGACAGAGGGAGTACCTTGGTTGGTGAGAGGTTTGAATTAAGCCCTGCAAACTGGAAAGGAGGTACTAGTACGTGCGTTATCCACTATTTATTCGTGTAAGATCGAGTAGGTCGTTTCTTGAATTGAGCCCTGCAAACCGGAAAGGAGGTAGTACGTGCGTGATCCGCTATTTATCCGTGTAGGGTCGATAGTGTAGCTTGTCAGTTTCTTCAGAGGTAGGCATTTTTATCCATGTAGGATCGATAGTGTAGCTTGTTAGTTTCTTCATAGGTAGGCATTTTTATTCAAAAAACTGCCACTTCGCATCTTGCGTCGCAAATAAAACTGCCAGGAGCGCATTTGTAGGCTAGCTAGTGATCGATCAGTAACTTGTAAACACTGAGCGAACAGAAATAAGTAACTGTTAATGCATGTCAATGATTCACAGATCATATACAAATATGTAGCTCCAAAAGCAAAGATTAGCCACTTCGGATCTTGCGTCGCAACTAAAACTAACTAGTACGATTCCCATACATAAGATCAACATGTTAATGCATCTCACTGACTCACAGATCATATACAAATATGTAGCTCCAAAAGCAAAGATCTAGAAAAAACATCTGTTCTTCCTACTAACATGGATGCTTCTCTTGGTCGATGTTCAGTACAGACTAAAATACAATTTTTTTGTGAAGTCTACAATTCCTCTTGCAAACGTAAGTGGTTTCACCAACAGCTGGAACCATGGGAATGAACCAGACATGATGGAGGAACATCCACTGCAATATGATTTGGTCTTCTCTCGATCACACGCCGAGACTATTTTCGGAATACAAACTTTAACTTAGGCAAAATGATTCCCATTGTATAATCAGACCAAAGCAATGAAGCACCTAGTGTTGTCCAGTAAATAGTACAATACTACTTTTCTGCAGTCCATGAAGTGACTATCCAATCTTTCTGTGTCTATTTTCAAATGGCACTGCATGCAGTGACTATACTATTCTCTTGTGCAGTTCAACCAAAATTGCGGGCACTTTTTTGGTTTTCCAAATAGCAACAGGCAGACATCTCTGTCTGCACAAATATCAAGCAGCTAGTAAACATAGACCTCACCTTGTATTTTCGGTTTAAACATGTCTCTTCCGCTTAGCATCTGTCATGTTCTGCACTGGACAATCTGATACAGTTATGTTTTGCCCTGGACAATTTCATACTGAATTGATTTGCTGGTTCAGAGCAGAAATATAGCGCCCATTCTTCATCAGACCAAGGATATCCATGTTCGCAATGATGGAAGAGGTGAAATCGATACAACCGAAATTGAGCATCCAATCATTGAATCCTGTCTTGCACCTCCAAAGTAGGTCCACCCTGCCAATAAATTCACATGCAAACCAATAGTATTACTATCTAATGACAGTACAAAAAGAGTAGCAAGATAGTAGCAAACCACGTACCTTCGTAATGAACAGCTCATAGTGCCACCAATTGGATATAAAGGTTGGGAAAAATCATGCTCCTAATGTTGAACCAGTTGGACTTTTTTTGCAGTTCCACTAAAATCGAGCATCCCTGTTTGCATAGATATTGAAAGTGTGATTACTCTAAAAGTGGCACTAGTTGAAGCATAGACTCACAAATATAAGCATTCCAATTTCTTAATGGGAAAAGGTAGCAAGATTGTTTCTAACCACCTGTTTGAAGGAATAAATAAAGCAACAACGACTGATGTGAGGAAGGCATACATAGTTTTTTCTGGAAAAGTGAGCCATTCCTGACCTTTCCTCTTCTTTTAAGCAAATTTTGTGCAGTTCTACTAAAATAAAATGCCATCACCGCCTTGACAATTCAGTGACACTGCACAAAAGGAAATGACTTAACATTACATCATGATTTCAGGTATGTAGTTGATAGGCATTAGAGACAAACATACAGACCTCCTCAAGAGAACAGCCGGAGGAGGAGGTGCTCACTCTTGACCTTTCCTCTTGTCTTCATAATTGTCTGTGCAGTTTAACCAAAATAAAATGACATCAGCGCCTTGGCATTTTGGTGACATTATACAAAAAAATTAACTTATCTCATGAAAGTGAGGTATGTAATCTATAAGCATTAACAGTGCAAAAATCTGACGGGAGTAACAAGTTTCATCGTTGGTATACTGGTTGTGCAACATCATTAGAATGCCTTATAGCTGAAAAATCTTTAATACATCCACAATCAACAGCTAACCCTGAAATAATACAGTGACATTAAATGGCATTGCTTAAATTTATGGGTGGCATTAGACTGAGAGCGACATTAGTTAAATGTGGCATCACTTTAGCAGTAGCATTGCTTGACTTGACTGCTGGCGTTATACTAATAGCAAAAAAGTAGCAATAAGAGCATGGGAGGCACTAGTACGATGTACTTCCACGGACGCAGAGTGGTGAGTGAGGTATGGTTGCCCAGAGCAACAAATATCCAGGCAGCATATGTGGATTACGGTCCCATTTTTGTTCTCTTTAGCCACCTTTTTCCTATGCGAGGACAATAAACTGATCGACCTGGTCATTCTCTATTGCGTTGTCATGCCTTTCTACCCTTCTTCAACCAAGAGACACGAGACTCGTTCCTTAGCTACTGATTTTCCCCTTTTCAACCTAGATGCGGGTTCGATGCCTACTCTCTTGGACAGTATAGTCTCCCTTCCTTTCCTTATTCAACCCAGACATTGATTAGTCTGCATGAAGTAGGGTTTCCTTTAATAGTGCAAATTATGGTTTTCGTCTCCGTGGCCAGCAGAGTAGAGGATAGTAAATTGGGAAGATGGTGGAGTGGAAAAAGATCCACATGCAATGACGTAGCAGATGGGGCAATAGAACAAGGTTATGGCTCGAAAAGAGGTAGCATACCTGAGGGTCGGCGGGAAGTGGCTTCGCTCGTGGTCGTCGTCCTCCGCACACACTACTGCAGCGAGCTTGGGGACGGAGGCCATCCCGCACGGGCGCTAGGTCTGAGAGGACAGCCTTATCGTCAGTGTGTGACCTCGCTCGTCGACGACGAGTGCGTCAACGCTGCACGTCCTTTTCTTCCTGACGGATCTGTGACCACCGGTGAGGAGGGAGAGAGGGGCCATCTTTTTTAGATCTGGAGAGAGGGTGGTAGTGTGAGAAGCAAGTGGGCAGCCCTTGGCGAGAAAGCGCTGAAGCTCCAGCCTATATATATCTTTTTTATACTACTAGTACTGGAGGTGGGGTAGTGGTAGAGTAGTTTATATTTTCTCTGTGTACAGTACCAGTTAGTCATGCTTCAAAACTGATTGGCACGCCATTAAAAAATAAAGGTCGATAACTAATGCGGCACCTCGGGCCAACGCGGCCAGATCGCATTTTGCATGAGAAAATACACATCATGTTTCGTTGACATGTGGTCCCGTTCCAACATATCAGTGAGACGACGGCGAGTAGTAGGACTATTTCTGAACGGACGTGTAGGCCGGGGCGCCTCTTCATGAACTGTGGAAAACTCACAACTGTCGACCTACTCTTCGCCTTTCCCTCTCGATTTGGAACTGCTGTCACACGCTCTTCCTCTCCCTCCTCATTTTCCTTCAGCCCTTCACCCTTTCTTCTGCCATTGTTCGATCGTCTTCTCCATTGAGGGAACAGGCCGGAAACGACCTTGTTATTCTTGCCCCGATCTAAAAGATGACGTGGTGGAGGAACTCATTGATCGGTGCGACGTCATCACCTTTGCTAGCATGGCAGGTTCGTTCTAGCCCATTCTCGACTCAACTAATAACATCATTGCAGCGGTTTGATCTCCCCTATCTTCTTCGCCGTGACCCTGCTCGCTGGCGAGCGGACGACGGAGACCTCGCCTTATGCAAGTTGATGCCGCATGATAATGATACGTGTGATGTCAATATGCCATCGCTTAAGGGTAAGTCCTGGGCTGGCGCAAATGGAGATTGGGTTGTTTATATTGGGTACAATTGCGAGTGGGAACTTGTGAATGTGTACACTTGTCAGCAGATTCCACTTCCAAAAATCTCCGAGTGCCCTGAGGTTGAGCACACAGATGATCTACGTGTGTTCAAATACGATCATGGTGACTGTCGTGTACTGAAGATAGCAATTTTTCGAGTTCCCAACCGCTCTTGGAATTACAAAAACTATGATGTTGTTGCTATCTTCGATAAGCCAGTTGCCGTCCTTTGTGGTTCGACTGGATGGATATTACTCAAAAATCAGTTTCTATACACGGATGTGTACTGTGATGCAATTGAATACAAGGATCTTGTGTTTGCTGCCACCTCTCGTGGCACTGTTTTTGCATGGGATCCTCGTTTTTTCAGTACGTTTGTCTTCCACCATAATTATAATTGTTTCATCCACATGCATGCAGGTTAGCAAGTTTCCCTTTACTAATTAACCTTCTTCTTGTGTTTCCAAGGTCCTGTGGACATCCACCACCTATACTTGAAGATTTTTATAACCAAGGGGGAGATACGATGGTGATGATCACGAGCATGAGGACGAGCAGCGCCGATATACTCTGTGGCGCCTAGCAACTAATTCCGATGGATCACCTCTTCTTGTGTGTATATAGCCCACTGATGATGTTATTGCTAAGGAAGCAGGTGTAGTCTCCCATGGTCGCACTCTCCGGACCTATTCCAACACCCGTTGCATGGTATTCGGGATGGATACTAGCGTGCTAGCGCCAACTCCTTATCCCTGGCACAGAATTGATAGTCTTGGAGAAAACTCACTCTTCCTTGGACGAAACTATCCGATTATGGTGAAAGGCGATCCAACCGCTATTGACACATTTATGAGAAGCAACTGTGTCTATACCTCGGACATTTGCGTGGTTCCCTACCCTGGTACTGATATAGTAGGCCGCTTCAGCCTAGATGATCAGTCCTGCGTTGGTCTCCAGATCGACAATGCATGGCCCGTCCTAGAGAATCACTTGTGGTTCAAAGCAAGCGTTTCCAACGCCGATGAATGGTTGAGTTGAAGTTCATTTCATTGCTTGTTATTTGTTGTGTGGTGAAAACTTTAGTATTTATAATGTATCCTCGTTGTCGATATGGGTTGATGATCTGTTGTTCTATGTAATAAAATGATATGCCTGTGATAAACTTACTAAATTTATGAATGTCTTTCGAGTCGCTTCTCTGAGTGAGTGGTGCGATGAGGAAAAAAATTATTTTCCGAATACATAATTGTACATGCATTGCAACAGGTTATCGGATGAGGCCAATCAACAATAGTAGTACACTATTTGTACTAGCTTCACATGCTTCGCGCGTCTGGCGGGTGTTTTTATTGTAGCCATTTGTTAATGTGTTCGTTGTACGTACCTAGCACCTCGAATCCTCGATATACTAGTAGTATAGTATATAGTAGGAGTAAGTAGTAGGAGTAGTAGGGTGGCATGGGCCAGAACAAGAATTCACGTCCAGGAGTACGGCACACGCCACCACCACGACATCCATCTGACAGCATATTATTTCTTGGAGTCCGTGCGAGAGGAATCTCTTCAACCTCGTCGTTTCTCTAACTTCAGCCATCGCGCGGTGGGCGAGGTGGGGGTTTGCCGATAGTCGGTTTCCTTAACTACGGTCCCACTTGTAAGGCCAACTCCAACGCACGGCCCCAAACGGACCTCCGTTTTGCAAGAACTCCAACGATAATTTTGACTACTCCTGTAGTAAGTTGGATTAGTGCCTTCTCAATGCATTCATTGTTGATCTGCGGAGGCTCGATCTTGCGTGCTTCTTTCTTCTTCGAGTGTAAAGAAGTAGACGTTGCTTCCTCGCATCTAGTCTCATGTCTTGCCTCTATTCTATACAAGATAAAAGTGATAGAACATCTACTAAATTGCGCTCTATCAATATATGGATGTACTCTTCTTCCCAATACAAAAACTTGCATCCATTCTACTCCCTCCGTTGCACAATACTACATGCCTTCTATTTGTCAAAATATATATGTATCTAGACATGTCTTAGTATATAGGTACATCCATTTTTGGACAAATGGAAGTCAAGTATTTTGGAACGGAGGGAGTACACAATAATTTTTTTAAGTTAGCACAACTAGTCTAATCCGAGAGTATAACTGAAGATTTGGTCAGGTACTTCCTCCTTTTGTCGACACGTGGGACATCCAGCATCCATGTCGTGTCATGAAAGAAAATAGAGTGGTAGTTGAAGCCACGAGATGTGCATCTTGGGTTAAACTGTAAATAGAAAAATAACTCCAAAAGCGGCCACCGAAGATCTTTATTTGATTTGTTTTTCATCACCAGCACGTCGAGGTGAAAGATGTGCAGGTTTAGTGGGTCCTCTTGTGTTTTCACTGACATGTGGGGCCGCATGTGAGCAAAAAGATGATGGGCTCCGTGCGTCCGCTGGCTGGCTGAGAAGAGAGGTAGAGGAGGGCTGAGCATGGACTGCAGAAAATTTGTTCTACTTACCTCGATATAGGCTCGATATAGTGGGGTGGCATGGGCCATAACTAGCATTCACGTCTAGCAGTACGGCACACGCCACCCACACGAGTCCCATTTGACAACAATTTTCTTGGAGTCCGTGCTACAGCCATCTCTTCTCCCTCCTGTCCTCTTTTCTCAGCCATCGCGCGGTGGGCAGGGTGGGGGTTTGCCGATAGTCGGTTTGCTCAACTACGGTCCCACTTGTAAGTGAAAATGCAACACCGCATGCATTCCCAATTGAGCGGCGTGCCGGACCAACCGTGTGTGGGTGCGACGCGAACACGGAAGGATTTTCCTTTTGAACTCGTAACTTGTAAAATTTGGTTCTGCTCCATGGCGCGACCGATAGATAGAAAATAACGATTTTGCCTAGAGTAATGAGAAGTTTG
The DNA here is from genome assembly GCF_002162155.2 of Triticum dicoccoides. Classification (NCBI taxonomy): domain Eukaryota; kingdom Viridiplantae; phylum Streptophyta; class Magnoliopsida; order Poales; family Poaceae; genus Triticum; species Triticum dicoccoides. Next base: position 261,821,474 of record NC_041382.1, on the reverse strand, counting down.
CTTCTGGCGCCATTCATGCATGGAGTACGTACGAAAATTATGAAGTTGATGCGAAAGGTAAGATAATTACTGTAGTATCATATACTACTACATGGATTTGACGGAAGGATAAAAATACATATGGATCCATCAACGTTCACCAACATCCTCATGCCCTAGTGCGCCGGGTCACCAACCGACGTGTGAGGAGCAGCAGCGTTGGCGGCGAGCTCAACGTGCTTCTGAACAGTGTCGTCCAAGGTTGCCCTGCGCTCCAAGAAGGCCAGCGTCCTATCGTCCTCCTCTTGCATGTACTAGTCCTTGTGGACGATTTGCGCGTAGACGTGGGCGATTATGTCAATGGTGTCTTGCTGCGCTAGGCGCTGCGCGGCGAGCGCGACCTCGAGGTGGACATTCTCCGGCGCGACGGCGGGCAGTCGCAGGGCCACCAGTGCGTCGAAGAGGTTGTTACCATAGTGGCCGTTGAGGGTGGCGGGCATCGCAGAGCCTGGGCGCATCGGCTGGAGGCTTACGTCGAAGTCGTCCGCAAGCTTCTTGACGACGGTGAACTTGTCGAGGAAACCGACGAGGACCTCGTCGAACAAGGATGCGAAGCTGTCGTCCAAGCGGCCCCTCGCCCTGGCGGCCTCAAGCAATACTACCTGCCGGGCCGCAGGCCGGCGTCGTGGACCATCTGGCACAGCCGGCTGATGCTCGCTCTCATCGCCTCCATGGGTCTAGCGTAGCTTCTAGTCAACTGATCTTGCGATTCGAGTGATCACTCAGCCCTTGGTTAGCGTGCATAGGTGCGTAGGATTTTGTATTACTCCTCGGCCCTCTACTGCACCTGCCTTTGGCTGTATGATAGGTGGGCCACCCACCCCCTGGGGCCACGTGTCATTCACCCAAAGGCAGTTGTCGTAAGTCAATGAAGCTGCATCCCCCTCCGTGCCGGTGCAGTATAGTCATCTCACTGGACCTCTAGTTGGGGCCAAACGAGAGAAGTTTGATGTTTACTGGTTTATTGGTCCCCTTTGCATTTTGCGCCAAGTTTTGACCTTTGATTTAACTAATAAAATGTTAATGCATGTAAACAAAAATGTTGTGTAAGTCACCTTACGTAAACCAAATAATCCCAAAATACTTTGGGACGGTGCATTAACTCCCTCCTTGTTTCTTATTTCGTGACATATCAACCAATGAGAGATGTGGGTCGTGCATGCTTTCAATGACTTGAGACTAGTACCAAACATGACATGCAGTGTTTAGTTCATTGCATGTAATCCTATTACAGTACTCTAGTTAGCAAAAAAACATTAAGTTCTCTCGCCGATAGGAATAAAACACCATGTATTTATTTACAGAGGGAGTAGTACATTTTTGGTGACATGCATTACTAGATATTACTAGTCAATACTAAAATCCAGATGGACATGGAAGTACTCCTAAATCCAGACGGTGGTGCTAGTAGTACTAGTAGTAGTACTACCAATGTAGGAGGAGGAGTACTAGCACTGTACTACCCGTTGGTCAAATTATTACGTGCTGCTCCACACAGTGAAGTGACAAGACCCTGCGTCGGAGATGACACCTGAGTATAGGCACCGTGTTCGGCATACCATAGTCAACCTCACCGTCTGCAGTCACTATCATCATGGCTGTAGAGCTAGCCTGCTTACAACTAGCCCTGTTCGACATAATTTCCCGTGCGTAGATGCCCGTGCATTGCACGAAACACCAAGATTGGGGGTGGACGGCTCCGGCAGCGGCCATCGCACCAGATTTTTCCACGACCTTCTACTCCTAGATGTGGTGGGAAGGAGATGAGGCTGATTGTGAGAGACAAGGAGTTGTTTGTAAAGAGGGAACAAGTGCGGGCATCTTTTTGCAAAAATGGAGAAGCTTGGTTTGTATGCGTCAGATCTAGATCCGACGGCTATTGGTGAAAGATGGGAGGCACAACATCATCACCAACTCATGACCTGTTTGATTCGCAGGATTTTGAAAACGCAGGAATAGGACATGACAATATTACAAGTTTCAAACTGATATTACAAATGTTAGGAGTAATGCTGCACCTACGAAGAGGGAATTACTAGGAAGTTCACGTAAGAACTTTCGTTACTTTAGGTGGATGCAGCATTATCGTACAAACTAAAATCCACCACCCTGACAAGTCACTAATGGGCAAATAAGTTTTCGAGTCTCTGACCACTTGATGTTTCAAAAACAAATTCAGCTTCTGCGGAGACTTTGTCATTTAGGCTTAGACGCTTGCCGTGATCAGCACGCCATTCATTGCTGCGCCAGAGAACGCCAAACCTCATTACCTTGAGCACACTTGCCTCCAGAACAAAGAACCTGACCAATTTAATCTCAAATGTGTTGCCTCGATAGTCGATCAAATCAATTTCTATAAGATGGAGATCAAGGCATTCGATGAGATTGTTATAGTGTAGCACATTTTTCACTTTCGGGTCTTTTTTTATCTACAAAAGAAGAGAAGATATTAGAGCAGCTGGCTGCATAAGATTGCCGTGTCATCAAGAGTTACCAATATCATTCTCTCAAACAATAGGGTTGGCTGGCTAGTTATATTTTTTCACTCTCTCTCTCTCTCTCTCTCTCTCTCTCTCTCTCTGTTTCCTCTCATTTAACTAGGAGCACGTGAAGAGCTGGGGCATTTGTTGCCTTCCACTATGTGGCCGATGCCATATTTCACAAAAGTATGCCACATAATACGCATCGATGTCAAATCAAAAGATTTTGGCACCGTTCTTGCGATGTGCGAGAGTTGGCACCGCTGTGCACACAGACCCACATGTATAAACAAATCAATCAAACCAACTACACCAGCCTCACACTCTCCCAAACAAGTGTTTTTATTGCCTCGGTCATCTCTCTCTCCCACGCAGTGTTTTTTCATTGCGTGAGTTAATTTGGCACCGGAGCAAAGTACGTGACCCAGATTGGGACACCAGGTGAGCAATGGAGGGGCATCAATGCCAAATGCATCACAAGTGAATTTGGCACATGTTTTGGCCTACATAGCCCACTTTTGTAATACTACCTCGTATTTAGTATAAAATTTTGACCATAGATTTACCTAAGAAAATTCCAATGCATGTCACTAAAAATTACACCATTTGAAATTATGTTCAAATACGCATCCAACGATATAGTTCTTAGTGACATGCATTAACATTTTGTTAGTTAAATCTATGGTCAAATTTTGATACTACAAAATTGGAAGAGTAAACCAGGACGGAGGTAGTACTTGCTCTTGGGGTAACCATAAGTTACTTTCCACTATGACTAGCCTAGGCTACTATAGTAGTACAACATAAAAATGATGCAGGTGATCATGTGAGAAAAAAATACTAAAAACATTTCTTTCGGTGCAGTGCGTAAATGCAGTTTTGAACACTACACTTGTCATCGTAATTTGGGAAAATTACGAAAAAATTGAGCTACGTTGTGATTACCATTTACTTATAGGAAAGAAGTTTCACCTCGATGAGTAGCTTCTCCGTGCACGGAAAGCATGTAAGGAATCCAACAACTTGATCCAGATTGGGGCCGATAGATTTTAGTGCTAAGATCTTCACTGTGCGGACTGGGTCAAGCTTTTGGGAATCATTTTCTGGAAGACGGTCGTAAATACATCAAGAAGAAATTTAAAAATGTGAATTTCAAGAAGACGGAGAAGATGATGTGTGTTTTACCTGAACGATTACGGATCAAATAAAGAGTTCGGAGAATTTGGCAGACAAGTACACCAACACTGTCAATTTCGGCGCGTCAATGACCCTGATTTTTGTTGGACCTTCTAGATCCGATACAAGCAATCTCTCAAGGAATGGCGCATTCTCAATGACCATAACGTGGAACAGCTGGAGTGATCTCTTCCCAATTGATGTCTAGTTGCGGGGCCAGCAAGACACATAAATCCATCAGAGATTCGTCGAGGCGATGTGGAGGCCAATGAACCCGTGGATCTGCTCAAGATGAAGGTACTCGAGCGTAGTACAGCTGCGGAGCAGGTGATCCATAGCCTTCTTTGAGATGACAACGTCGAAGAGGCCGAGCTGCTTGAGTTGAGGGAGAAGAAGAGGGGGCACGACATTAATCTGGGGAAGATAGCAGGAGCTGAAGCTAGCGCGGCGCAACATTGGCGTGAGGCAGAGCGCGGACGGCGGTAGAGAGCGACATCGTCAAGCTTCAAAGCTGAGCTCATCGAGCTGATCTAGGGCGGTGGATAAGAACCACTCGTCGAACTTGGGTTGGACCTTGCAGTTGGTACTGAACATGCGGATGTCAAGGCGTTTGGCTGGCCCAGGGTGCGATGAAAGGATCTTGGAGACTGCGGCCATGCGTTTGCAATCCCCGTCGCAGAGGCAGCTGTCGACGGTGAGGTTGAGGGGGACGCAGTGCTAGAGGGGGCGCCACCACCGGGAGAGCAGGGCGGTCCGCACGGCAGATTTGGTGGGGAGGAGGCTGATGATGACAAGCAGCGTGTCATCGGGGAGGCTGTTGATGAAGTCCAGGCTCGCCGGATGCGGTTTTGGCTCGAGCCGCCTCCGCTTGTTAGCTGCCTCGCCGTCCATCTCAACCGGCGGCGACGCCGGTGTACACGTGTGCTGGTGTGTGTTGTGTGCTGGGTGTGTGCGAGTGCGTCCTTCTGTGCATGCCGCCGCGCAGTGGTGAATTGTGCGCGAGTGCATCCTTCCCGCGCAAGAAGTTTGTCCTCAATGCGCCCTCAATTTACTAGCGTGCGGGGTGCTACCCCGAGTGGTTTCAACTTTGTTTACTTCACCGCGTGTCAAATGAGCCTCTAGTTTACTTATTTTCACCCATTGCCACATGGGCCAGCACACGAAGATACAGAACACGAGCTAACAAGGCAGCATGTGGATTGGTTGACTGGTCAACTAAACAATATACGGAGCTATACGCTGACACACTGAGCGTATAATCCGTCGATATAGAGAGTTCGAGTGAGAGGGGAGGCCCGTGAGAGATAGCAGAGAGAGAGAGAAAGAGCTACTCCCTCCGTTCGATAATGTAGTTCCAACATTTTTTTAAGTCAAACTTTTGAAACTTTGACCAAGTTTATAAAGAAATTACTTATATCTACAATACCAAAGATAAATGATAGTATGAAGTAAGTACATGATGTGATGAATCTAATGATCGTTCCAGATGTAAATGTTTTTCTCCACATATACCTGGTCAAACTTTTCTGAGGTTTGACTTTTCAAAACATCCATATGCTTATGGACGTGACAGAGCCCCTAACAAGAGAGAGAGAGAGAGAGAGAGAGAGAGAGAGAGAGAGAGTGAAAAAGTGTGTGTGTGTGTGAAAGAGACATGGACAACACACGATGAAAGTAGAGAAAAAGCGTACGTGTCTTATGCAAACATATCACACATGCATCTTCGACAACGGAGGCAAGGTGAGGAGATACTGTGTGGTTGTTTGGAACTGAGATAGCAAGACCCCTAGCACGTGGCCAAGAGGGGTCTGACAAACAAGGGAGAGAGGTCGAGAGAGACGTACGGAGAAAATGCAGACATGGGGAGGAGAGAGTGTATGTTTGTCATAGAGAGATCCCCTGGAGATCGTGATGGGACTACATGGATGGGAGATCGAGTGACAAGGTGTGTGCACGATAGAAGATGCCCCGAGAGATATCGAGATAGACGTATGGATGGAAGGAGACAATACGTGTGTTCCTGATGGCTAGTAAGAGATAATCATACTTAGGATCGAGGGGGGGAGTGCTTGCGCCTATGATGGATTGAGGGATTATGGTACTTAGGAGGGTGTGTGTCACATGGAGAGAGAACAAGGGCGGAGAGTGTTGGATGGGTCTATATGTATAGCGCGAGCGAGACATGTGTATGTGTGAACCAGGGAGATATAAGGCCAGTTTGGCTTGCGTCCTGAGCATCTTTTGCCTGGCCTGGGGTAGTGGCTGGATTTCATGCACGCTTGTTTGGTTGCTACCCTGTGAAAAAGAAAGCCCACCTGGCTTGGGTTCCCTTGCACTTTAATTAGCCTGGCTGAACTCCAGACACTGCAAGTAGCCTGGCCCAGGCGACCGATTTCGAACGCCTGACCGTGCCTGGTCGTGTGGCCACGAGGATAACAGCAACATGGATGGATATTAGCATTAAATAATTGATGCATGGATTGATTGGTGGGATGTTGATGCTTTGCCTGGCCCAGCCATGAACCAAACGCTTCAGCACCACACAAGCCTGGCCAGGCAGAAATATTTTACATCTCATGTCCACACCAGGCAGTACCGGCCATCAAGGCATGAGGGTCAGGTCACGAACCAAACTGACCAATAAAGTTTGAGAGAGATTGAGGAGCCCCGATAAGGCTGAGTGGTGCGTCAGATAGCTGAGAGGGGGAAAGAGATATTCCATCCGCTCGATAATGCAGTGCATGTAAATTTTTTAGAAGTCAAACTTTGGAAACTTTGATCAGGTTTATGCAAATGTTATTTATATCTACAATACCAGATACATCATACAAAACTACATCTCATGGTGAATCTAATGGTATATGTTTTCCGTACTAGATGTAATTCTTTTTCTCCACGTACATGGTCAAACTTTGTGATGTTTGACTTTTCAATAAATCTATATGCTATGGACCGAGGAGAGTGCCTCAGTCGAGACAGATCAAGTGCGTGTGAAGGAGAATGAGTAAGTGTGCAAAAAGAGTATGTGTGTGAAAGAGAAAGTGACAACAAACGATAAATTAGAAAGAGAGAGTGTTTTTTCATTTCTTATGCGAACATATCACGCATGCATCTCCGAGATGGAAAAGCGAGGCGAGGAGATACACGAAGATAGCTAGTGTGTGATTGTTTGCAACGGAGAGAGACACCCCTGTAGCACATGTCCAATAGAGGTGTGGCCAACAAGGAACAAAGGTCGAGAGGGACACATGGATGGCATGGACGCATGGGGAGGGAGAGAGGGTGTGTTTGTGATAGAGAGATCCCGTCGAGGTCGTGAGGGGACTATATGGGTGGGAGATCGAGGGAGTGCGTGCGCGATAGAAAGATGCCCCGAGAGAAATCGAGATAGACCATGCACATGTTTGTGATGGAGACTGAGATTAGCTAGTCATATACATATAGGGGGGACTGCGTGTGCCTACAATTGAGTGAGAGACCATCATACTTGGCTAGCTGGGCATGAGATTGTGTGTGTGTGCGTGTGAGATGGAGAGAGGACGAGGGGGAGAGATAGAGTTTTAGATGGGCCTATTGAGTGCGAGTGAGATATGCATGTGTATGTGTGACCCAGGTGGATGGAGAGTTTGAGAGAGGGGGGGTAAGAGCTCCGAGACGACATAGTGGTGCGTGAGAGAGTTACAGGCAAAGAGCCAAGGAATCTGTGTGCGTACGATGAGTGCACCCAAGATATCTAGCTTGGACTAGCCAGAGTATCATACATAGTGTGCGAGAGAGACCTATAGATGGTTTATATATGCATGCGAACTAGAAAGACCCCCCCCCCCACACACACACAAAGAGAGAGAGAGAGAGAGAGATGGAGAGAAAGGGAGAGGGACCAACAAGGTTTTTGTGTCGGATGTGTGCGACAGAATTGAAGATTGTCGGCGAGAGACAGAGAGAGAAAAGGAGTCCGGGAGAGGGAGAGGTCGCGTTTTATGCATCAAAGACTGATATAAACCATGTTTCGATATAAACTTGCATTCAAATATTTAAATTGGAGAAGAATGTTGTCTGCAATCCACACATGAGTGGATATATGCGTATATCAAACAAGTTCATTAATTTGACTTTCAACATGTTCATGGAGTACTATAATACTGTGCAACATGCTACTCGATTGAGGTGTTCAATTTTGGATTTAGTTCACTATTTGACCTATTGAACGAGTTATTTCATTGAATCGAGATATTTCATTTTGGGTTTGATTCGCGTTTTTGAGTGGGTCAACTATTTGTCATATAGTAAATCGCTAGCAACGAGCATGTAAAACACATTACTCCCGAGCATCATCTCTCCATCTAAAAAAGAAGTGGCAAGCTAATATTTCAAAATTTGATCCGAATCGACTTGGTAAGGTAGACGTGGATGCTCGTTCTCCCAAAATTTGAACGAACCGTTAAACATCCTCTCTGCTCGGTGGAATTCGCCCGAGAAAATAAATGGGATACGAGAAATTACCGTCCTATGTGGGACACGCATCAATTGGCCTGTTGTACATCGAGGGTAGGTTTGTAACTTCATCCAAGCGCGCCTTCTCCTCAGCCGAAATGACATGTGGCGAATAATTCATAATCCATGGTCGGCAAAACACGCTCTCCTCGCCCGAAATAGCTCGCGCCCACTATTTCAAAACACGCTCTCCTCGCCCGAAATCGCTCGCGCCCACTATAGTTCAAAACACGCCCTCCTCGCCCGAAATCGCTCCCGCCCACTATTTGGGGAGAAGCAAAGTTACTCTACTATCCCCGACCCTCGGTACACAGACCCAAGCCGAGAAGCCTATAGGCAAGGGTAGAACTGTAACTCCCCCTCACATTTCAGACAAATGCGTCCGTAAGACATGGTTCCACTCCCC
>NC_041382.1:261769864-261812574 GCF_002162155.2 Triticum dicoccoides | reverse complement strand
GTGGGCGCCAAATCACCTTCTCCCCGGGAAGCTCCCTTCTCCCGAGCCGCGAAACCTCAGCCCCACCTCCATGGCACCCCCACCGCACCAATTTCACAGCCGCCCTCCTCCCTAATGCCGGAGATGCTGTCCATTTGCCGTCGTGCACTAGGCCATGTGCCTCTTACTCCATGCTGCTGGTGCTGCCTCAACGACGGCCGCGTGAACCGTACCAGAGCCGATTTACCCCCGCCGTTGTTCACGGCGCCGGAGTTCGGTGCCGCAAGTTCGCCGCGGTGCCTCAACTCTAACGTAAGGGTGCGGTGCCGCAAGTTCACCGCGGAAGCAGCGCTTAGATGGCTATCTTTTAGAGTTGCGTGGGTTGAAGGTACTACCGCCGCCGGATCTGGATGACGGGGAGTCTTTGTGGATTGGCCCGGGGGCGGTGCAACCACGGCAGTGCGGTGGGGCGGGGAGCGGGGTTTTGGCCGGGGCCCCGGACGGCGGAGGCAGGCTGCTCTGCCGTTGGTCGCAGGTTCTTAAGGGAAGATTCTGAACAGTGTCATCTGGGAGGCACAAGACGGCCAGCCATCCGGCGTAGATTGGACAGTACCAAAATAAAATAAAATCGTGTGACCCCAATTTAGTCTTCAGTCAATAGACGTGTGACCACTCTCGTACCTTGCTGTTGATCTCTTAGTGTATTTCTTCAGATCAAAGAGATATGTCGTTCTTAACATTATGCGTTATTTGCATCTTCAGACACACCATCTTCCTATTGGGGATCGTAGCAGAAATTCAAAATTTTCTACGCATCACCAAGATCAATCTATGGAGTAATCTAGCAACGAGGGGAAGGAGAGTGCATCTACATACCCTTGTAGATCGCTAAGCGGAAGCGTTCAAGTGAACGGGGTTGATGGAGTCGTACTCGCCGTGATCCAAATCACCGTTGATCCTAGTGCCGAACGGACGGCACCTCCGCGTTCAACACACATGCAGCCCGGTGACGTCTCCCACGCCTTGATCCAGCAAGGAGAGAGGGATAGGTTGGGGAAGACTCCCTCCAGCAGCAGCACGACGGTGTGGTGATGGTGGAGGAGCGTGGTACTCCAGCAGGGCTTCGCCAAGCACCGCAAGAGATGAGGAGGGAGAGGGGTAGGGCTGCACCAAGAAGGAGATGTTCTCATGTGTATGGCAGCCCAAAACCCCACTATATATAGGGGAAAGGGAGGGGCTGCACCCCCACCTAGGTTTCCACCCCTAGGGGTGGCGACGAGCCCTAGATCCCATCTAGGGGGCGACCAAGTGGGGAGAGAGGGGGGGCGCACCACTAGGTGGGCCTTAGGCCCATCTGAGCCTAGGGTTTCCCCCTTTTTTCGTTCTCTCTTCGCCTTGGGCCCTGGTGGGGGGTGCACCAGCCCACCCGGGGCTGGTCCCCTCTCACACTTGGCCCACGCAGCCCTCTGGGGCAGGTAGCCCCACCTGGTGGACCCCTGGGACCCTCCCGGTGGTCCCGGTACATTACCGATAGCACCCGAAACTTTTCCGGTGACCAAAACAGGACTTCCCATATATAAATCTTTACCTCCGGAACTCCTTGTGATGTCCGGGATCTCATTCGGGACTCCGAACAACATTCGGTAACCACGTATATCTATTCCCTATAACCCTAGCATCATCGAACCTTAAGTGTGTAGACCCTACGTGTTCGGGAACCATGCAGACATGACCGAGACATTCTCCGGTCAATAACCAACAGCGGGATCTGGATACCCATGTTGGTTCCCACATGTTCCATGATGATCTCATCGGATGAACCATGATGTCGAGGATTCGATCAATCCCGTATTCAATTCCCTTTGTCTCGCGGTATTGTACTTGCCCGAGATTCGATCGTAGGTATCCCGATACCTTGTTCAATCTCGTTACCGGCAAGTCTCTTTACTCGTTCCGTAATACATCATCCCGTGATCAACCCCTTGGTCACATTGTGCACATTATGATGATGTCCTACCAAGTGGGTCCAGAGATACCTCTCGGTCACACGGAGTGACAAATCCTAGTCTCGATTCGTGCCAACCCAATAGACACCTTCGGAGATACCCATAGTGCACCTTTATAGCCACCCAGTTACGTTGTGACGTTTGGCACACCCAAAGCATTCCTACGGTATCCGGGAGTTGCACAATCTCATGGTCTAAGGAAATGATACTTGACATTAGAAAAGCTTTAGCAAACGAACTACACGATCTTGTGCTAGGCTTAGGATTGGGTCTTGTCCATCACATCATTTTCCTAATGATGTGATCCTGTTATCAACGACATCCAATGTCCATGGTCAGGAAACCGTAACCATCTATTTATCAACGAGCTAGTCAACTAGAGGCTTACTAGGGACATGGTGTTGTCTATGTATCCATACATGTATCTGAGTTTCCTATCAATACAATTCTAGCATGGATAATAAACGATTATCATGAACAAGGAAATATGATAATAACAGTCTCCCACTTGCCTCTAGGGCATATTTCCAACAGTCTCCCACTTGCACTAGAGTCAATAATCCAGTTCACATTGCTATGTGATTAACACTCAAGGTCACATCCCCATGTGACTAACACCCAAAGAGTTCTGGGTTTGATCATGTTATGCTTGTGAGAGAGGATTTAGTCAACGGGTCTGCAACATTCAGATCTGTATGTACTTCGCAAATCTCTATGTCATCTTGTAGATGTAGCTACTACGCTATATTTGGAGCCATTTCAAATAACTGTTATACTTGGAGCTATTCTAAATTGTTGCTCCATTATATGTATCCGATATCTCTAATCAGAGCTATCCAGATAGGTGTTAAGCTTGCATCGACGTAACTCTTTACGTCGAACTCTTTATCACCTCCATAACTGAGAAACATATCCTTATTCCTCTAAGGATAATTTTGACCGCTATCTGGTGATCTACTCCTAGATCACCTTTGTACCCTCTTGCCAGACATGTGGCAAGGCATACATCAGGTGAGGTACTCAGCATGGCATACCATATAGAGCCTATGACAAAAGCATAGGGGACGACCTTCGTCCTTCCTCTTTCTTCTGCCGTGGTCGAGCTTTAAGTCTTAACTTCATACCTTACAACTCAGGCAAGAACTCCTTCTTTGACTGATCCATCTTGAACACCTTCAAGATCATGTCAAGGTATGTGCTCATTTGAAAGTACCATTAAGCGTTTTGATCCATCCTTATAGATCTTGATGCTCAATGTTCAAGTAGCTTAATCCCGGTTTTTCATTGAAAAACACTTTTCAAATAACCCTATATGGTTTCCAGAAATTCTACATCATTTCTGATCAACAATATGTCAACAACATATACTCATCAGAAATTCTATAGTGCTCCCACTCACTTCTTTGGAAATACAAGTTCCTCATAAACTTTGTATAAACCCAAAATCTTTGATCATCTCATCAAAGCGTACATTCCAACTCCGTGATGCTTACTCCAGTCCTTAGAAGGATTGCTGGAGCTTTGCATACTTGTTAGCATCCTTCAAGATTGACAAAACCTTCCGGTTGTATCACATACAACCTTTCCTCAAGAAAATCGTCGAGGAAACAATGGTTTTTGACATCCTATCTGCAAGATTTCATAAATAATGCAGTAATCGCTAATATAATTCCAATAGACTCTTAGCATCGCTACGAGTGAGAAAGTCTCATCATAGTCAACTCCTTGAACTTGTCAGAAAACATCTTAACGAAAAGTCGAGCTTTCTTAATGGTGATACTTACCATCATTGTTTGTCTTCCTTTTAAAATCCATATGTACCTAACAGCCTTACGACCATCAAGCAGTTCTTCCAAAGTCTACACTTTGTTTTCATATATGGATCCTCTCTCGGATTTTATGGCCTCGAGCCATTTTGGAATCTAGGCCCACCATCGCTTCTCCATAGCTCGTAGGTTCATTGTTGTCTAGCAACATGACTTCCAAGACAGGATTATGTACCACTCTGAAGCAGTACGCATCCTTGTCATCCTACGAGGTTTGATAGTGACTTGATCCGAAGTTTCATGATCACTGTCATAAGCTTCCACTTCAATTGGTGTAGGTGCCACAGGAACAACTCCCTGTGCCCTGCTACACACTAGTTGAAGTGACGGTTCAATAACCTCATCAAGTCTCCACCATCCTCCCACTTAATTCTTTCGAGAGAAACTTTTCCTCGAGAAAGGACCCGATTCTAGAAACAATCCTTTATTGCTTTCGGATCTGAGATAGGAGGTATACCCAATTGTTTTGGGTGTCCTATGAAGATGCATTTATCCGCTTTGGGTTCGAGCTTATCAGCCTGAAACTTTTCCACATAAGCGTCGCAGCCCCAAACCTTTTAACAAATGATAGCTTAGGTTTCTCTAAACCATAGTTCATACGGTGTCATCTCATCGGAATTACGTGGTGCCCTATTTAAAGTGAATGTGGTTGTCTCTAATGCCTAACCCATAAACTATCGTGGTAATTCAATAAGAAACATCATGGTATGCATCATATCCAATAGGGTGCAGTTATGATGTTCGGACACACCATCACACTATGGTGTTCCAGGCTGTATTAGTTGTGAAACAATTTCCACAATGTCTTAATTCTGTGCCAAACTCGTAATTCAGATATTCATCTCTATGATCATATCATAGATATTTTATCCTCTTGTCACGAGGATCTTTCAACTTCACCCTGAAATTACTTGAACCTTTCAATAATTCAGACTCGTGATTCATCAAGTAAATATACTCAACTTCTACTCAAATCATCTGTGAAGTAAGAACATAACGATATCCACTACATGCCTCAACACTCATTGGACTAGACACATCAAAATGTATTACTTCCAACAAGTTGCTTTCTAGTTCCATCTTAGTGAAAATGAGGCCTTTCAGTCATCTTGTCCATGTGGTATGATTTGCATGTCTCAAGTGATTCAAAATCAAGTGAGCCCAAACGATCCATCTGTATGGAGTTTCTTCATGCATATTTTATACCATTGTCACTAAAATTGCAGTGCCACAAGTATGTGGTACGATCATTACTATCTTATATCTTTTGGCATGAACATGTGTATCACTACGATCGGGATTCGATAAACCATTCATTTTAGGTGCAAGACCATTGAAGGTATTATTCAAATAAACAGAGTAACCATTATTCTCCTTAAATGAATAACCGTATTGCAATAAACATAATCCAATCATGTCTATGCTCAACGCAAACACCAAATAACAATTATTTAGGTTTAACACCAATCCCGATGGTAAACGGAGCGTGTGATTCTTGATCACATCAACCTTGGAAACACTTCCAACACATATCATCGTCTCACCTTTGACTAGTCTGTTTATTCCATAGCCTTTCATTTCGAGTTACCAACACTTAGCAACCAAACCGGTATCTAGTACCCTGCTGCTACTAGGAGTACTAGTAAAGTACACATTTAATAATGTATGTCCAATACATACTTCTTTCAACCTTGCCAGCCTTCTCATCTACCAAGTATCTAGGGTGGTTCTGCTTTAGTGACTGTTCCCCTCATTACAGAAGCACTTAGTCTCGGGCTTGGGTTCAACTTTGGGTTTCTTCACTAGAGCAGCAACTGATTTTTCATTTCATGAAGTATCCCTTTCTTGCCCTTCTTGAAACTAGTGGTTTTACTAACCATCAACAATTGATGCTCCTATTTGATTTCTACTTTCGCGGTGTAGCGAATAGCTCAAGGATCATATCTATCCCTGATATGTTATAGTTCATCACGAAGCTCTAGTAGCTTGGTGGCAGTGACTTTGGAGAACCATCACTATCTCATCTGGAAGATTAACTCCCACTCGATTCAAGCGATTGTAGTACTCATACAATCTGAGCACATGCTCAACGATTGAGCCTTTCTCCTTAGTGTGCAGGCTTAAGAAACTTGTCAAAGGTCTCATACCTCTTGACGTGGGCACTAGCCTGAAATCCCAATTTCAGTCCTTGGAACATCTCATATGTTCTGCGATGTTTGAAAAAACGTCTTTGGTGCCTCAATTCTAAACCATTTAGCATTACGCATTGAACTATCATGTAGTCATCAAAACGTGTATGTCAGATGTTCTCAACATCCACAAATGACGTTCGAGGTTCAGCACACTGAGCGGTGCATTAAGGACATAAGCCTTCTGTGAAGCAATGAGGACAATCCTCAGTTTACAGACCTAGTCCGCATAATTGCTACTATCAACTTTCAACTAAATTTTCTCTAGGAACAAATCCAAATAGTAGAACTGAAGCGCGAGCTACGACATAATTTGTGAAGACCTTTTGACTATGTTTAGGATAATTAAGTTCATCTTATGAACTCCCACTCAGATAGACATCCCTCTAGTCATCTAAGTGATTACATGATCCGAGTCAACTAGGCCGTGTCCGATCATCACGTGAGACGGACTAGTCATCATCGGTGAACATCTTCATGTTGATCGTATCTACCATACGACTCATGCTCGACCTTTCGGTCTCTTGTGTTCCGAGGCCATGTCTGTACATGCTAGGCTCGTCAAGTCAACCTAAGTGTTTCGCGTGTGTAAATCTGTCTTACACCCGTTGTATGTGAACGTTAGAATCTATCACACCTGATCATCACGTGGCGCTTCGAAACGACGATCTTTCGCAATGGTGCATAGTTAGGGGGAACACTTTCTTGAAATTTTAATGAGGGATCATCTTATTGACTATCGTCGTTCTAAGCAAATAAGATGCAAAAAACATGATAAACATCACAAGCAATCAAAAAGTGACATGATATGGCCAATATCATTTTGCTCCTTTTGATCTCCATCTTCGGGGCTCCATGATCATCATCGTCACCGGCATGACACCATGATCTCCATCATCATGATCTCCATCATCGTGTCTCCATGAAGTTGTCTAGCCAGCTATTACTTCTACTACTATGGCTAACGGTTTAGCACTAAAGTAAATTAATTACATGGCGTTGTTCATTGACACGCAGGGCATACAATAAATTAAGACAACTCCTATGGATCCTGCCAGTTGTCATACTCATCGACATGCAAGTCGTGATTCCTATTACAAGAACATGATCAATCTCATACATCACATATCATCCATCACATTCTTTTGGCCATATCACATCACATAACATACCCTGCAAAAACAAGTTAGACGTCCTCTAATTGTTGTTTGCATGTTTTACATGGCTACTATGGGTTTCTAGCAAGAACGTTTCTTACCTACGCAAAAACCACAAAGTGATATGTCAATTGCTATTTACCCTTCATAAGGACCCTTTTCATCGAATCCGATCTGACTAAAGTGGGAGAGACTAGCACCCGCTAGCTACCTTATGCAACAAGTGCATGTCAGTCGGTGGAACCTGTCTCACGTAAGTGTATGTGTAAGGTCGGTCCGGGCCGCTTCATCCCACAATACCGTCGAAACAAGATTGGACTATTAATGGTAAGCATATTGAACAAAATCAACGCCCACAACAACTTGTGTTCTACTCGTGCAAAGAAACTACGCATAGACCTAGCTCTGATACCACTGTTGGGGATCGTAGCAGAAATTCAAAATTTTCTACGCATCACCAAGATCAATCTATGGAGTAATCTAGCAACGAGGGGAGGGAGAGAGCATATACATACCATTGTTGATCGCTAAGCGGAAGCGTTCAAGTGAACGGGGTTGATGGAGTCGTACTCGCCGTGATCCAAATCACCGATGATCCTAGTGCCGAACGGACGGCACCTCCGCGTTCAACACACATGCAGCCCGGTGACGTCTACCACGCCTTGATCCAGCAAGGAGAGAGGGAGAGGTTGGGGAAGACTCCGTCCAGCAGCAGCACGACGGCGTGGTGGTGGTGGAGGAGCATGGTACTCCAGCAGGGCTTTGCCAAGCACCGCAAGAGACGAGGAGGGAGAGGGGTAGGGCTGCACCAAGAAGGAGATGTTCTCATGTGTATGGCAGCCCAAAACCCCACTATATATAGGGGAAAGGGAGGGGCTGCGCCCCCACCTAGGTTTCCACCCCTAGGGGTGGCGGCCTGCCCTAGATCCCATCTAGGGGGGCGGCCAAGGGGGGAGAGGGGGGGCGCACCACTAGGTGGGCCTTAGGCCCATCTGAGCCTAGGGTTTCCCCCTTTTTTCCTTCTCTCTTAGCCTTGGGCCCTGGTGGGGGGGGGGTGCACCAGCCCACCTGGGGCTGATCCCCTCTCACACTTGGCCCACGCAGCCCTCTAGGGCAGGTAGCCCCACCTGGTGGACCCCCGGGACCCTCCCGATGGTCCCGGTACGTTACCGATAGCACCCGAAACTTTTCCGGTGACCAAAACAGGACTGCCCATATATAAATCTTTACCTCCGGACCATTCCGGAACTCCTCGTGATGTTCGGGATCTCATCCGGGACTCCGAACAACATTCGGTAACCACGTATATCTATTCCCTATAACCCTAGCGTCATCGAACCTTAAGTGTGTAGACCCTATGGGTTCGGGAACCATGCAGACATGACCGAGACGTTCTCTAGTCAATAACCAACAGCAGGATTTGGATACCCATGTTGGTTCCCACATGTTCCATGATGATCTCATCGGATGAGCCACGATGTCGAGGATTCGATCAATCCCGTATTCAATTCCCTTTGTCTTGCGGTATTGTACTTGCCCGAGATTCGATCATAGGTATCACGATACCTTGTTCAATCTCGTTACCGGCAAGTCTCTTTAATCGTTCCGTAATACATCATCCTGTGATCAACCCCTTGGTCACATTGTGCACATTGTGATGATGTCCTACCGAGTGGGCCCAGAGATACCTCTCCGTCACACGGAGTGACAAATCCCAGTCTCGATTCGTGCCAACCCAACAGACACCTTCGGAGATACCCGTAGTGCATCTTTATAGCCACCCAGTTACGTTGTGACGTTTGGCACACCCAAAGCATTCCTACGGTATCCGGGAGTTGCACAATCTCATGGTCTAAGGAAATGATACTTGACATTAGAAAAGCTTTAACAAACGAACTACACGATCTTGTGTTAGGCTTAGGATTGGGTCTTGTCCATCACATCATTCTCCTAATGATGTGATTCCGTTATCAACGACATCCAATGTCCATGGTCAGGAAACCGTAACCATCTATTGATCAACGAGCTAGTCAACTAGAGGCTTACTAGGGACATGGTGTTGTCTATGTATCCACACATGTATCTGAGTTTCCTATCAATACAATTCTAGCATGGATAATAAACGATTATCATGAACAAGGAAATATGATAATAACTAATTTATTATTGCCTCTAGGGCATATTTCCAACACTTCCGACTCATCGCAGCTGCTCTAACAAGGGAAGCATACACCAGAAGGGAGCTATAGTCCCCACTGAACAATTCCCTGCATCGAATGCGCGTGCCCGACATGCACAGCCACAACAACTGTAGGGCCATCGACAAGTCAGCACATGATGCTCACTCCTATGGATGGCAGCCCGAGAGGTTGTACCCTCATCTTACTTGTGTGCAGCATTTATGGCTTTGTTATTCATCTAAGCATGGAAAATAGATCATCACATTTCACTGTATATTCATGCTGATCTCTTACGGGTCTTGTTCAGGAGTTAACGATGTTCCATAGTTCAGCTAAGATACTTGTTCTTTAGGTAACACTGTTCCATAGTTATCATCCATCAGCCAATGCTATCCCACAGGCTGGTGATTATAGTTTTATACCACTTCTAGTATTTCCTATGTTGTTCTTTAATACTTTTGTGTGCCATCTAGTTAATCTCGAGTACAAATGATACATATTCTGTAGCTTTCATCTGTGTTCTACCTTTAGTTTATGAGACCTGTTGCTGCTAGTTAACCCCAGTCCTACTATTTATGTCGTCTCCTACAGGCACTCATTACATAAATTTAACTACTAGTTGTCTTCCATGCATGTCAGATATAATTGCAACACTGATATATCCACAAGAACCTCACGGAGCAATGTAAAGGCCAATAAAATTGATGTCAATGATACCCAATATGATGGAACATGATGAATCCTCTTCACCCCACAAGGTCCTTGCTCTAACTTGGCCTGTGATATGGGTACAACATGCATATAATGTCCTGGAGTGTATCTACTCTGTTGCAATGCCATGTGCTTAGCATGCTGATCATGCATGTAAATATGTCATGCCTTCCTGTTTTACATTCCGCTAGCATACAATTTTACATTCAACTAGTGTTTTTTTGCTGTGTTGTCCTGTCGTATCCCTAGCTCTTACACCATACTCCCTCCGTCCGGATTACATGTTGCCGAAATGGATAAAAAAGAATGTATCTAGAACTAAAATACGCCTAGACCCATCCATTTTTTTTCTGGATGGAGGGAATACATGTCAATATGTCATGCCTTTCTATTCTTCAGTACCTATTCCATCTCTCTGCTGCTGCATGTTTTATAATTAAAGCACAATTCTTCTATACAAGGCATGCAAGGGGAAGACGACTATGTTAGAATCTGAAGGGTTACAAACAAGGCCTTTGCAAAAGATCCAAACACCAGGAGATAATAAACCAACTTCAGTTTTTATAGATACTGCTCCAGCACAGAGAAACCCAACTCCTACTGATAATAAGCAGATTCCAGTGGCCAAAGAACTAGTCCGCTCCAGTCCAGCAAAAATATGTCAACTCAATTCTAAGAAGCTTGTGCGTATCCTTGCATCATGAAATTTTATAGCATGCTGATCATATTTTCTACATGTTTCTTACCCATCTCTCTTTTAGAAAATAAGCTTAACAGATAAAAGATTTTCTGCAATGGTATCGTTTATGAGGAAAGATTCTTGCAGGAATTCTCTGTGCTCCAATGTAGATGTAAGTACCTATTGTATATCACTATATTTTTACATCAGCATGTATTTTATTAATCGGCGTGAATCCAAGCTTTATCTGATCTAAATTTAGTTGTAGAAAAATGTATGATTAAAGGCCACAATGTTGATTTTTGCAAGGAAAACTGCCTGGTAGTTTTGCATCCTAGCTGCGTGAGTGTACTATCTCATATTAGTGGGTTTGAATAGTTTGATTCTGCAGTGGGTTTTTCAGTGTTTTTTTACTATGTTGTCCTGTTGTATCCCTAGCTCTTACATCATACTCCCTCCGTCCGGATTAAATGTCGCAGAAATGGATAAAACTGGATGTATCTAGAACTGAAATACGCCTAGACCCATCCATTTATTTCCGGATGGAGTGAATACATGTCAATATGTCATGCCTTTCTATTCTTCAGTACCTATTCCATCTCTGCTGTAGCATGTTTTATAACTGAATCACCATTCTTCTATATAAGGCATGCAAGGGGAAGACGGCTATGTTAGAATCTGAAGGGTTACAAACCAGGTCTTTGCAAAAGATCCAAATGCCAGGAGATAATAAACCAACTCCATATTTCATAGATACTGCTCCAGCACAGAGAAACCCAACTCCCACTGATAATAAGCAGATTCCAGTGGCCAAAGAAATAGTCCGCTCCAGTCCAGCAAAAGAATGTCAACTCCATTCTAGGAAGCGTGTGCATATCCTCACATCATGAAAATTTATAACATTCTGATCATATTTTCTAAATGTTTCTTACCCGTCTCTCTTTTAGAAATTAAGCTTAACAGATAGAAGATTTTCTGCAATTCTCTGTGCTCCAATGTTGACGTAAGTACCTGTTGTATATCACTATATTTTTACATCAGCATGTATTTTGTTAATCGGGGTGAATCTAACATTTATCTGATCTAAAATTAGTTGTAGCAAAATGTTAAAGGCGCCAATGTTGATTTTTGTAAGGAAAACTGCCTGGTAGTTTTGCGTACTGAGCTGCATGAATGTGCTATCTCATATCACGCACATTACTGAATTGTAGTGCTTCTCTGGTTGCCCATTCATTCATTGTGTCAATGTTTCTTTCGTATTAGCTTACCTGGCTGATGATAGCTGTGCCATATTGTGTTAATTTGGTGTAGGCTAGTTGCCCAAACGTTCGTTGTGTCAATGTTGCTTTCCTATTATCTGACTTGGCCAATGATAGCAATGCTAGTGTGTTAATTTTGTGCAGGCTGCTGAAGATAAGAAGACAAACTCTGAAAACAGCAAGGCAACCCCATTGTTTCTTTTCAGTAAATCTAGGCCAGGTAATATGGCCATAACTCATGATTAATCTGTTTGGTTCCCGTCCTAATTTACGTTATGATGCAGTGGTCAAGACACTCCCCACAATCATTAATTCAAGCCTGCCAAAATCGCCATCTGAATCTGTTCAGTATCCTGTGTCTCGAATGCAACGAAATAAATGTATGTTTGTCAACCAATTAATGGCTGAAGCAATGATGGAAATGGTGGATGAATCAGCGGTGCAGAGTCATGCGACACAACAACTGATCAATGTTTTTAGAGACAGTGTGGCAAAGCAGCAAGAACTTACCCACATGCTTATGGGTGTCATCTGTGCTGAGGTTGCAGATTGTGACGTTGTAGATGGTTAGGTTCTGCTCATTTATTTGCACTGGCATAAATCTTTGATTGCCCAGTGGATGTAATTTCCTGTAATATATTCTTGATGTGCAACGTTATTCCCTGTATGCCGTGCCTTTGCTCGTCGTAATGAGCTCAAATTATATAATTTGACCTAAAGACATGAACGAACTTTAGTGGGCCCATTGAGTTAATGGGCCGTTACTAGGCCGGAAGTTAATGGTCGGCCCTCTTACCTCCCGTGCCGTTAACAGGCCGACATCGAAGCTGGCAACAGGTGGCCCAATTTATTTCATGGGCCGTTAACAGGCCGTTACTAAGTTTGGGCTACATATGGCCCAACTATACTGTAGGCCTTTAGCAGGCCGAAAGAGACAGCGGGCTTGTATTGGACCATGAAGACCATGGGCCGCTAAGAGGCTGAAAGTCAAGTCGTGTTGTAAACAGCCCAACTGTGTTGTGGGCCTTTAGTAGGCCGAAAGAGAAACCGGGGTGGTATTGGACCATGAAGGGCATGGGCCGTTAAGAGGGCAAAACTAAGGTCCGACTACAAATGGCCCAACTTATTTATGGTCCGTTAACAGGCCGAAAGGCACACAGGGCCGGGAAACACTTAAATGGGTCGCTAAAAGGCCAAAACTCAGGTCCGACTACAATTGGCCCAACTGATTTATGGGTCGTCAACAGGCTGAAAGTGACACCGGGCCAGAAATTGGCCCAACACTTAAATGGGCCACTAAAAGCCTGAAACTCAGGTCCGACTACAAATGGCCCATCAGATTTATGGGCCGTCAACAGGCTGAAAGACACACCAGGCCGGAAATTAGCCCAACATTTAAATGGGTCGCTAAAAGGCCGAAAGATGTACATCCTAAAAATTGGCCCATCCATTAAATGGGCCATTAACAGGCCGAAATCTCATCGGGCCGATATTTAGCCCAAGTATATAGCGAGCTGTTAACGGGCTCGAACTGACGATGGGCTGCAATGGTGTCAAATCTTTAACGGGCCGAATTGGCACATCTCGTATGGGCCGTGGGCTTAAATGGACCTGACACAAGTAGGTCTTATATGGGCCGGCCTACTAATTTTTACTAGGACAACCTTTTTCACCAGAATGGGCCACTATTGGGCCGTGCCACATGTCGACATATCATAAGCGCCTATCTGACCCACTAACGGCTGACACGTGTTTCGTTCGGCCAATAAGAATTTTACATGTGGAAATTTCCCATTGGTTGGGGCTGTTAACGGGTTATCAGATCCAAAACCCGACTCGATAGCTTAACGGCGTTCCGTTACGGTGGATGCCACGTGTCGGTCACCCTTGACGAAAGCACTTCTGTGACGCGCGATTTATCGTCATGGAAGTGGACACTACCGTGATGATAATTTTGGTAATGTCATGGAACACTTCTATGACAGCACAGGTATGACTATCTTGATTTTGTAATAAATTTTTCATGGATGTACATGCATGACAAAAAAGCGACCTACTGTGAGAAACACGTATCATCACGGAAGTGTATTTTTTTGTAGTGAACTCTTGTAACCCCTATACTCATCAAAGTTAATCAAGCAGGACGTAGGGTTTTACCTCCATCAAGAGGGCCCGAACCTGGGTAAACATCGTGTCCCCTGCCTCCTATTACCTTCGATCCTTAGATGCACAGTTCGGGACCCCCTACCCGAGATCTACTGGTTTTGATACCGACATTGGTGCTTTCATTGAGGGTTCCTCTGTGCTGTCAGCAGGAGGTTCGATGGCTCCGTCAATCATCTACAACAATGCCGCTGTGAAGGAGACCTTTCTCCCCGGCCAGACTTTTGTATCCGTTGGCTTCGCGCTGCGTGCCAATTTGATTGGCCACCTCGAGCAGATCGACAACTTTGCCCCTGGTCATTAGATCAATTTAGGGAACTTAAAATCTGCCGCTAATATCCGATGAGATTTGATCTTCGTAGGGTTCACGACTGTTGGGGATATTACCGCTGGGCGTAAACCGGCATATCTGGGCCGGGTCAACTTCATCAGTAGTTCAAGAGTACTAAAGCCCAAGAAGACAGACAAGGGCCTAAGGCCCGTGATCGGTTTTAGACTTGTAGCCATAAACCGGCATTTGTATATAAACTTGTATTGTAAGTTAGGAATAGGGAGAGACCGGTGTTGGGACTCTGTGAACCGACGGGAGTCCCCGTGTATATAAGGGGACGACCCGGCGGCAGTTCAAAGGACAGACAACAACTCGAGACAGAGGCGAAGCTTGTTTGCTCCCTAGTCATCGAAACCCCATCAATTCCATCACAACTACACGTAGGCTTTTACCTTCATCGACGGGCCGAACTAGTATAAACTCTCTTGCGTCCCTATGTCCGTTTTAACCCCTTCAAGCTAACCCGTCGCAACGGCTCCACGACTAAGTCCTTTCTCCAGGACATCTGCCGTGACAAAACCAAGACAACGACCCCGATTACCGCTCTGGACTTAGATCTAGATCAGGCCGACAAGTCCAAAGACGGGAGTCTAGAGCCTGCCAGACTCTCTGCACTTATGGAGCTTGCTGCCGAAGAAGCACCGGACACTCCGCCGGAATCTAGGTCCGAACTCTCGAGGTCCGTGTCAAGCGGGTGCCGCCAGGACACTCTGACTCTGGACAGCCCCACGGACTCTTGTTTCTCTGTCCAACCCTCACCTTTAAAACGAGGCCCTGGACTTAATGCGATCACTCGCCATTATGGAAGGATCGCTTCCGAACTACGCCCAGCCCAGACTAGGGGCTGAGAGCGGGGAATTTTGCGTCCCACCCACCACCCACTTCATAGCCACTGTCGAAGATTTAACCGACATGCTGGATTATCCCTCCGAAGACATCGACGATATGGATGACGATGTCGAAGATGAACAAGGACAAAACCCTCTGCTTACCGGACGATGGACGGCCACCTCCACATACGACGTGTACATGGTGGACACACCCAAAGAGGATGGCGACGCCGGCAAGGAGAATCCAGTTGAGGACAAGCCTGTCGAAGCCTATCCGAAGCGTCGACATCAGTGGCGCCACTCAAAATCGCGTCGCGACAAAGACGGCAATACCGGCATTGAAGACAATAATACTCCAGAGAATGTCGAAGACCCTGAAGCCCCTGTAGAGAAAACATCTGAAAAGGATGATTAGGAGGATGGGTAGGTAAACCCCGACGATCTTGTTGAGAACGATGGCTCGGAGGATAGTAACTACCTACTGACCTCCGAAGAAGATGTGAGCATCGGTGACGAAGATTTCATCGTGCCGGAGGAACCCCTCGAACAATGGCGCTTGAAGCGCCGGTTAATCGCCACCACAAGAAGCGTGAAAAAGAAGCAGCAGTAGCTTCAAGCTGATCAGGACTTACTCAATGACAGATGGACTAACGTCCTGGCAGCCAAGGAATACGGCCTCCAACACCCAGCAAAGAGCTACCCGAAGCACAAGCTGCTACCTTAATTCGATGATGAGGCCCTAGAGCCCATACCACCAACGTGTGATGCTGCTAACCGACCATTGCGTGGCCGGGACAGAGCGGCAACTCAAGCCGAGCACCAGCCCGCACCACTTCGCCATAAAGCAGGGGAACAACGGCTACAGAATATACATACGACCTACGATAGGACCTGGACAATAGAGCCGGTCAAACCAGATCAATCTATGGATCAAGGGGACGTGCCCCAACGCGAGAGGACGGTCGTCAGGCCTGGCGCGACAAGCACAACCTTACTCGGGCCGAAAATCGCATACGGACTTCATCCGAATTGCATCACGACATTGCCCGATACAGAGGCGCCGCACACCCTCTATGCTTCACCGATGAGGTAATGGTGCACCAGTTTCCAGAAGGGTTTAAACCCGTAAACATCGACTCATACGACGGCACGATGGACCCCGCAGTCTGGATTGAAGATTTTCTTGTCCACATACACATGGCTCGCGGTGACGACCTACATGCCACCAAATATCTCCCCTTGAAACTTAAGGGACCAGCATGGCACTAGTTAAACAGCCTCCCAGGAAATTCTATTGGCAGTTGGGAAGACATGGAAGATGCCTTTATAGACAACTTCCAAGGTACCTATGTACGGCCCCTGGACGCTGGTGACCTCAGTCACATAGTCCAGCAACCCGGAGAATCTGCCTGGAAACTCTAGACAAGGTATTTAATCAAAAAGAACCAAATCATTGACTGCCTAGACGCCGAAGCCATCGCGGCCTTTAAACATAGCGTCCACGACGAATGGCTCGCCCGACACCTCGGCCAAGAAAAACCAAAGTCCATGGCAACCCTTACCGCACTAATGACCCGCTTTTGCATGGGAGAAGACAACTGGCTAGCCCGCAGAAGCAATAGCACCAGCGACCCCGGCACCTCTGAAGCCAGGGACGGCAATGGAAAACCATGACGCAACAAACACAAGCATCGAATCAACAATGAAGGTACTGAAAACACAGCGGTCAACACTGGATTCAGCGGCTCTAAATCCGGTCAACGGAAGAAGGCATTCAAAGCAAATAGAGATGGTCCATCTAGTTTGGACAGAATACTCGATCGGCCTTACCAGATTCACGGCACCCCCGACAAGCCTGACAATCATACCAACAGAAATTGTTGGGTCTTTAAACAGGCCGGCAAGCTTGACATCAAACAGAGAGGGAAATAGCCGCCCAACGAGGATGACGACGAAGAACCTCGCTCACTGAACACGGGGGGACAGAAGAAATTTCCCCCCGAGATAAAAATGGTGAATATGATATATGTCACACACATCCCCAGGCGGGAGTGCAAGCACGCGCGTTAAGGTACTTCTATGCCATCGAACTGGTCACCCCAAAATTCAACCCATGGTCAGCTTGTTCGATCACCTTCGATCGAAAGGACCACCCGACTAGTATCCGTCATGGAGGTTCGACAGCTCTGGTCCTTGATCTAATCATCGAAGGATTCCACCTTACCCGAGTCCTCATGGACGGCGACAATAGTCTCAACCTGCTCTATCAGGACACTATCCGCAAATGGGGCATTGATTCGTCAAGAATCAAGCCCACTAAAACTACCTTTAAAGGAGCATGGACTCAATAACATTGGAAGTCGTTGTCGGTTCGCCAGATAACTTCCGAAGCAAAGACATGGCCTTCGATATCGTCCCCTTCCGCAGTGGATATCACGCACTGCTCGGACGAACCTCTTTCGCCCGTTTTAACACGGTCCCGCACTACGCTTATCTAAAGCTCAAAATGCCCGGCCCACGTGGCGTCATTACAATCAATGGAAACACGGAATGCTCCCTCCATACTGAGGAGCATACTGCGGCCATCGCGGCCGAAGTACAGAGCGGCCCTGTCAAACTGCACACCTCATCGGCCATCAAGCCGCCAGACTTTATTAAACAAGACCGGTCAGTTCTGCCTGCTGACAGCTTGGTAATTCCAGAGCTGGACTAGCAGTCTCTCCTCTGCCGGTCGCCGCACACATCCATGAAATTTGTACCGTGCGTGCATAATTACGCACTGAAAATACCTTGGGCATCAGTGGAGGCACAATACGGACTTTCCCATAGTACGGTTCGACCCTATGGCCTTCCCCTTTTCCTTAATTAGTTTTTCTCTTTTACCAGAGGTGAATTAAAACCTATTCATCCTACGGACTTACAAGAACTCATTTCCAGCTCGATTTCAAATAGCCAAAGACCATTCCTCTCAAGGAATCTCTCTCTCCAAGGCGAAAGCGGCGCAGACGTGCGGCAGGAGGTCCAAAGGATTTTTAGACCAAAACTTTGTTCAAGAACCTGTATAGAGCTTTTCCCCTTCTTCTTAGACCCCTGGCATGTAAAATGGCCTTGGTGATTATGGTGCCCTCTGTAAGATCACATTTTGATGTATCAATCAGATTTTAGTGAAAACATTTTTTATTCGGTATCGCCTTTATTCATAGACTGTATACCTTCTCCTAGGTTGTCTCACTCACCTCAGCACAAATTGTCAGGGGCTCTATATGGCCACACATGTTTCGCCAAACAAAAGCCCGAATAGCTTTATAGCACAATTCAGTGTCCCGAGATTGGCATTTTATGCATCGGCTCAAAATCATGTCTTTGGTCAATACTTGGGTTGCCCGGCTCCTGTGTTTGCTACCTTAAGTTTCGTTTGTTCGGCTAGGGTAGTAAAGAGAGAACTAATGCTATCATGTTTCTGGTTCGTCCGGTCAAACACCTCAGTAGAGAAACCCGAAAACTGACTGTCATGATGCGGCGAGAGCTGGTCAGCCACTCGGGGACTCATTAAAATCTTTAGCGATTGTTTCTATATTACATGAAAGACCGCTTTTCCGGTCACATACGTAATGCATCCACATCCAGATAGCCGCGTACACACTACGGACTATCTTCTAGCCCCATCGTCAAACTCCTATGGCTAACTGAGTGTGGTAAAGCCACATAGTTCGATTGCCTAGTTCGCCTCACTGACACCTCCTTCATGGACCAAGACGTTAGGTCAAGTGGGATCATGTGCTATTCCAAACACCCCCGTAGTATCTACGTGGGGGCTGAAGCCGACGAATGGAAAAATCTCAGGAATACAAAACAGCCGCATAGGAGGGAAGAAGTTTCAGACAAAGGCACAAACATATTACAAAGCCTTCTTATGTAATAAAAATTCTGGACAATTCGGGTACATTTATTCAAACACAATGTCCTTTGAGCATTGACCCTCTATCAAGTGGGCACCCTCTAGGACGTCCTATAAATAGCACTCCGGCGTGCGGTGGTTCTTGCCTCCGGGAGGGCCCCTGAAAACCAGTTCGGCAGCCTTCATCTTCGCCCAGTGCATCTTGACACGGGCAGAGGCCATCCATGCACCTTCTATGCACACCGACCGCTTGATTGCGTCGATTCGGCGCACTGCATCAACAAGTCATCGCGCCAGCCAAAATAACTGTTCGGAATGGGTTCGGCGTTCCATAGCCAAACTATGACGTCCTTCATGGCCGCTCTGGACATCTTATGCAGCTCGGCCCACTGTGCCATTTGGTCGTTCAGCAGCGCCCAGCGCTCCCGCGCCGTGAATTATGACCAGAATAGCTTCTCCGTCGCATGTCCCTCCTGAGCCTGGAAGAATAGCACGGCTTCGGCGGCACTCTCCGGATGATCTGCAAAGGCGTCTAGAAAACTCCACAGTCGATTAAGCAGGGCATATCTCTGATCACCAAACTTAGTCTGTAAAAGAAAGGGCTTACCAGCCGCTATCTGTCCGGCCTGCCGAACCTCCTCGCGAGCCGCCCTAGATTTGGATTGCGCCTCTTGGCCTCCTAAAGGGCCTTGTCGAGCCCGGTTGCCTTGGTTTTATTCTCCTCCTCGAGGGACTTGCACTTGTGGCCAGCATCCTTGAGCTCTTACTCTACTGTAGATACCCGCTCCTCGACCTGGCACCGGGTGGCCTGTTCATTCTTCAAATCTGCAGCTGCTTTACCAGCGACCACATTGCTCACTCTCGCCTGCTCCTTGGCCCAGGAAAGTTCACCCCTGAGGGTCTCGACCTCAGCAGCGCCATCTGCAATTTCACACATAACAAAGTCCAAGTTTCAACTTGGCATTCGCACATTTATATAGGCATAAATGGGACGTTCGCAACATACCATGTGCCTCGCCGAGCCACTTGTTAATAAGGATGATGTCCTCATCAGTCTGCTTCAGTTGCTGTTTCAGTTCGGAAACCTCTGCGGCCTAGGCGGTTGCTGCTAATAGTGAAGCATGTTATTCCAGCCAAATAAGTATGTTATTTCCTGCACATATATGTAGATCCTCTGTTCGCCCTTCTTCATGGGCCGACTAGAGTCTCAAGGGCTACTATCCATATGCAGGCATATTTTCCATATGGAAAGTGGCTAAAGACATTACATCGCATACCTCAAAGCCTGTTAGTAGGCTCGTAAAGGCTTCATGTAACCTGCTTTTAGCGGAGTGAATCTTCTCAGCCATCGTACCCATCAAGGTACAGTGCTCCTCCAAGACGGACGCACTCCGCAGTCCGTCCCTCAGCATGTTCGGTGCCTCCGAATTCACGGAGGTCGCCGCAAGAATAGGCGCTCCCCCTCCCATGAAGGGGGGGGGGTGCTCATTGGACTTTAGATCTGTATCCGGAGCAGTATTCGGCTGGGGGCCGAACAATCCAGGGCCCTCATCCCCGGTCTTCACAGGGGGCGCGTCCCCCGTGTCCTCAACAGCCGAGGTATTACCCTCCGGTGTCTTATTGTGTTGAGGAACGCAGTAATTTCAGAAAAAAAATCCTATGCACACGCAAGATCCATCTAGGTGATGCATAGAAACGAGAGGGGAGAGTGTTGTCCACATACCCTCGTAGACCGTAAGCGGAAGCGCGATGAAAACGCATTTGATGTAGTCGTACATCTTCACGATCCGACCGATCCTAGCACCGAAGGTACGACACCTCCGCGACTGCACACGTTCAGCTAGTTGATGTCCCATGAACTCTAGATCTAGCTGAGTGTCCAAGGAGAGCTTCGTCAGCACGACGGCGTGATGACGGTGATGATGAAGTTACCGACGCAGGGCTTCGCCTAAGCACTACAACGATATGATCAAGGTGGAAATCTGTGGAGGGGGGCACCGCACATGGCTAGGAGATCAACTTGTCTGTCGATGGGTGCCCCCTTCCCCCGTATATAAAGGAGTGGAGGAGGGGAGGGCCGGCCCTCTCTATGGCGAGCCCTAGGGGGAGTCCTACTCCCACTGGGAGTAGGATTCCCCCTTTCCCTAGTTGGAGCAGGAGAGGAAGGTAGGAGGAAAGAGGGAGAAGGAAAGGGGGCGCCTATTGGGGAACGTAGTAATTTCAAAAAAAATCCTATGCACACACAGGATCATGGTGATCCATAACAACAAGAGGGGAGAGTGTGTCCACGTACCCTCGTAGATCGAAAGCGGAAGCATTAGCACAACGCGGTTGATGTAGTCATACGTCTTCACAATCCGATGGATCCAAGTACCGAATGCACGGCACCTCCGAGTTCTGCGCACGTTCAACTCGATGACGTCCCACAAGCTCCGATCTAGCAAAGCTTCATAGGAGATTTTCGTCAGCACGATGGCGTGGTGACGGTGATGA
This sequence comes from Triticum dicoccoides, assembly GCF_002162155.2. Classification (NCBI taxonomy): domain Eukaryota; kingdom Viridiplantae; phylum Streptophyta; class Magnoliopsida; order Poales; family Poaceae; genus Triticum; species Triticum dicoccoides. The sequence continues at coordinate 261,790,873 of NC_041382.1, read as the reverse complement.
TGATGCTACCGATGTAGGGCTTCGCCTAAGCTCCGCTACAATATGATCGAGGTGGATTATGGTGGAGGGGGGCACCGCACTTGGCTAAGAGATCAATGATCAATTGTTTTGTCTATGGGGTGCCCCTGCCCCCGTATATAAAGGAGCAAGCCACTAGGGGTCCCGAACTGTGCATCTAAGGTGGATGGTAACAGGAGTCACGGGACACGATGTTTACCCAGGTTCGGGCCCTCTTGATGGAGGTAATACGCTACGTCATGCTTGATTGATCTTGATGATATGAGTATTACAAGAGTTGATCTACCACGAGATCGTAGAGGCTAAACCCTAGAAGCTAGCCTACGGTATGATTGTTTGTATCTCTATCGACTAGCCTGGCCCTGGTTTATATAATGCACCAGAGGCCTAGGATAACAAGAGTCCTAGCCGAATACGCCGGTGGGGGAGGAGTCCTTGTCTTGACCACCAAGTCTTGTGGAATCTTCCTTATATGCGGCAACTATCCGAACTGGCCCATGAGTATATGGCCATGGGGGTCCTCGGCCCAATCTAGCTGACCGGGAGACGACGTGGTGAGTACCCCCTAGTCCAGGACACCGTCAGTAGCCCCCTGAACCAGTCTTCAAGTTGGGGACGCTCCTCGATTCTTTCGAACTGTTCTTTGTCTTCGGTCGTCGGTCTTGAAAACTGGTTCAACAAATCTTCCCATCTTCTATCTTCAGGATTGCCGAGCTAAATATGAAGATCTCACACGTCAGGTATCCGAGGAGCCCTTTAAGTATTCGGCCTTTATCAATGCCTTTTTATTTTTATGCCACACCTCGGGTTTGAAGTTGTCCCCGGGCGGTAGCGTCCTCTTGTGTCCGAGCTCCAACGCGGGACTGCATTCGAGGTATCTTTTGCAGCCGAGCACCAATGCCGGACCGCTTTCCGAGCTCCAACGCCGTACTATGTCCAAACTCCAACGCTGGACTATATCCGGGCTCCAATGCCGGACTATATCCGAGGTGTCATATGACCTTGGTTCAAAAAAGTTGAAGGAGTTTAGCCCAGCTTAATGCTAGAAATGCCCTCTATGGAGCCATCCACAAGCGCCCAAGCTTTATGCCGGACTGCTTCCGAGGTGGTGTACCACCCCGACTATGGGCCGATTTTTTGTAAATATTTTTGATTGGCACAATTTATTCTCTATCGAGATATATAGCCAGTAGCCCTCAAGGTGTTATCGGTTTAAAACCCGAGATGCACTTGAAGGATGACGTAAGACCGCTGATCCCAGTAGCCGCTGAGACTCAAGTTGATTTGCGAAATCGGCCTGAGGATCAAGTCCTAGCTCGGCAGAATACTTCGGGACACAAAAAGCGGCGTGCTCAGTCCTCGAGATTCAGGTTGGGTGCGGCCGACCGACCTGAGGATCATAATCTCCTTGGAAACTGTATTGCACTTAAAAATTTCTGCATTGGATAGGCAATGCAGTAGCCCCCGAGACACTGGTCGGGTGGCAACACCAGATCAGGGAATCGATATGACCCTTTAATATTTGTAAATAATAAGCCCGTAGCCCAGTTGCCCCCGAGCCTTAATGCGGGCACGGGTGGCCCAATTAAGGATCGATATCCATAGTAAAATCACAAATTATGTGTAATGACTCTATGTATCCAAGTACTTTACGTCATTAATGATCGGATCCGCATTGTACAAAACTTTGGTGACCGACCATCGGCTTCCATCTCCTCAGCTAGTAGCCGAGGAGTGTTTGTCCTACTTTATAAAGCCTTTATGAGGGCAAAGATTCACGACAAACAAGGCAATATGGCCATACGATTTTATAAACAAAGGTACGCAGAGACATATGACTGTTTAACATAAGAAATGTCTTCCAAAGAAAATAGTCCCGCTATCGGTTACTTTCTTTGGGTTGTCATGCTAAGCATGATCATGAAACCTCTGCTCTAATGTAAGAGCATAATATTTATGGTTTAGTTTGGGAGGCCAGTTAGTAGCCCCCGGTAGTGTTCGGCGACAGTCGAGGTTAAGCCGTAAACACTTCGGCCATTGTTATGAATGGCCTGTCATTTAACACAGTCATCGGATCGCTGACCAATTTACGCTTATTGTGATAGTCAGTTTTCGGCTTTCTCCACTGAGGTGCTTAACCATGTGAGATGGAAGCACAATCGCAGTGGTTCTCCCATTGCACACCTAGCCGAACAAAGCGGAACATGGGAGGCAAGCGCAGGAGCCGGGTAACCCAACTATTGACCGAAGACACAATTTGAAACCGATGCATATATAGCAATATCCGAGAATGTTTTTGATGAATCTCTAAAGGTGTCCGGCATTGCACTACGAGTCTTGTGCTGAAAACACACAAATAGTTTAAAAGTGCCATAAGCTTGGAAAACCAAAAGACGTCAGTAAAAACTTGACGTCCGAACAAGATCAAGTGTTCGGTGCCAATCTAAAAATTGGGAAAAAAATTGTGGTTCTGTCGTGCTTTAACATGACACATCCGATCTCAAGACTTCGCATGGGTTAGCCTACGACTTCAAGCTCTTTATCCCAAAGGCGGAGTACTTCTCCGAGGTCAGTTTAGCAAACTAAACTCAAGCGGCTTTCAGAGAGAAGACAGGCTATCCGGCTATTGACCATAAAATCGAGTCGAAAAAGGAGCGGTAGAAAAAGACTTTGCAACGACCAAGAAGAAAACACATTTACTATAAAATAGCTCATATAAATTTTAAGAGCCCCTAAGTGACTTGGGTAAAAGAATTTTATGTATAATGATTGTATGTACCGAAGTACTTGTATCATATATGTGTTCACCCGAACTTTAAACGCGTCTTAACCCATCGTCGGCTTCTCCCTCTTCGGTCAAGGACCAAAAAGTGTTATGTACTCCACCTGTCGAGAATATCAACGGTGTTTCCGATAACCAGGCAATCAGGCCATATGGCTGTAACAGACAAAGCGCGCTCGGGGAACTTATGCTATATTACTGACAAAGTGTAAGAAGCATCTTCAAAGAAAATAGTACCTGCACTGATACCTTTCTTTGGTGCTCATTGCTACTATGATACTTGTACAATAGATTTTTTGTACTCATGAGTTCCGTTGTCTGCCGACCATAATTGAAAATAAGAGCAGTAGCTTTCGGCTTCACCCAGTCTGAGGTCCGGCTCGGATGACCCAATCATGAGAATCACAGAGGTGCTCCCTTTACTCCCTAGCTGAACAATCAGGAACATAGGGGTAAACACAGGAGCAAGGCAACCCAGATTGCAAATCGCTTAAGTCAACATGGTGCATATTGTGGCGTAATACACGAACAAGGAACAAAGCTGTACAAGTATAATTATATGCAAGAGGACAAGCTCCATCAAGGGAGCCCCCAAATTAATGGGGTATTTGAATATGTGCGTCACAAACAAAGTTTTGACAAGGAACTTTGTCACAAACAACTTTGTGCCGAAAAGTATAATGCTTGGTCGAGCCGAACAAAATTTAAAACTGAAAGTTTTTGAGCATGAAAGCAACTTAGTTGGTTAATGTTCTCGGTGTTGATGACACGATTCAAGCTTGTGGCAGGACGAAGACGCCCATTGATCTGTGACAGATCCGACAAGGTTTGCAGTCCTCGGCATGGCCGAGGTCCCAGCCCCCAGGCCCGAGGTGTCTGAGCAAGGAGTTCGGCACTCCGGAGTAGTGACCACCTAACGCAGTCAAAATCGATTACCTGCACACATAAAACAGTGCGGTCTAGGAAATAATAATAATATATATAATCCTTGCATAATTGATTTAGGCAAAAATAATTTATTTAAAGAAATGTGGCCTGGCGCCGAAGCAAATGTTGATACAAGGCGTCAGCTTGACGCAGTGAAGGCGTGACAAAGCCTGAATTTGCAGCGCGGTCCGGGCTCTAGATGCGGCGCTCGCCGAACTATGTACAGAAACTGACCGAACCACCACGCGGCCATTTTTAATGTGGCTGCCATTTGATAGACCTGGTTTATTTGTTGTAGCATTCGGAAGAAAAGCGACTCCCAAAATCGGGAATTGATCCGCACACCCATTGCGTGATGGGCGATAGAGCGATTGTCTGGTGATGCTGGCAAAGGTTGGCTTGCCGAGGCGAAGCCCTCAGTCCAGCTAACATGACGAAGTTGGTCGGCTGGTGACGCCGAAGTCACTGGAGTATGTTGATGAAGCAATAGCTAAGTCCCCGGTCTAGCCGAGGTGATGGAGCAGGCCGGTGAGGAGTTGTTGTAGCTGCCATGTCAGCCGAGGTGTTGAAGTAGTTCGGCGTGATGGACATTGCCTCGAAGAAGCAACAGTGCGGCCATGCTGACCCAGGTCATAACTTGTGACACGACCAATGCTAGTTTGATGAAGTGACCAAGCGGCGATTCCGGTGTGCTTGCTCCATGTAATCCGTGGGGCGGCGATGTTGGTGATGATTTATCCTTGGCGATTCCGAACTCTTATTCGACTCGCCGAGGTGAGGATCCGAAGAAGTTGAGCTCGGCTTAAAAAGCGACGACATGTCTAGCACAGGTCGACAGTCGTGGAGCTATATTGCCGGACTGGTTTGACACCAGCGTGATGGCGAAGATTACCTCAAAGGATGATTAAAATTTTATGGGCGCGTGTTAAAAACAACGCACAATACCTTAGAAGAAAATTCCTTTTTTAAAATGTTGTCAAATATCACGTTCATAAAGAAACATGAATTCGGGTCGGATCCGTATTCGCGCAGGAAACAGATTTGAAAAGTGATGCACTAATCGGAAGGATCCCAGAGTTATGACGGTCGGATCGAGCTGAAATTTTGAGGGGTGGTAGATATAGGAATTCCATAGAAGATGAATGGTTGGATCTTCCAAAGGACTTCCGAGCTGGTCTATGGAGACCGCGCCCTTAACTCGTCCAGATTCCCGTCTGGATTTGACAGGGCTCCGGTATATCGTAGATTGTCAGAGATTCCTCCATCGGAACTCGACGAAATTTTCCAGGGTTGTTGTAGACTCGATTCCACACAATTCCACTGAAGCGATCATTAAAACGACACTCGAGGAGGCAGTGGCGGCGGATACGCGTTCGCTGTCCAGAAAAACAGCACGGTCGCCCGAGGGCAATGTTGATGTTGAGCCCCCGAGCTCCATGGATGATTCCTCCATGATCTTGATAGAGATCGGAGTTGGTGTTGATGAAGGCCCTTGTACGAACATGATGATCGGAGGCAGGGCACAGTCCTCGGTCAAGCCAAGGTGATCAGTTGAGCCGGTGATGAAGATGTCGACGTCACAGATAATCTGCAGACGAGCCATCGATCCTTTTGCTGATCACACAACGTAACTCTCAATGAAAGCACCATTGTTGGTGTCAAAACCGGCGGATCTCGGGTAAGGGGTCCCGAACTGTGCGTCTAAGGCGGATGGTAATAGGAGGCAGGGGACATGATGTTTACTCAGGTTCGGGCCCTCTTGATGGAGGTAATACCCTACGTGCTGCTTGATTGATCTTGATGATATGACTATTACAAGAGTTGATCTACCACGAGATCGTAGAGGCTAAACCCTAGAAGCTATCCTATGGTATGATTGTTTGTATCTCAATCGACTAGCCTGGCCCTGGTTTATATAATGCACCAGAGGCCTAGGATAATAAGAGTCCAAGACGAATACGCCGGTGGGGAGGAGTTCTTGTCTTGACAACCAAGTCTTGTGAAATCTTCCTTGTATGCGGCAGCTGTCCGAACTGGCCCATGAGTATACGGCCATGGGGGTCCTCGGCCCAATCTAACTGACCAGGAGACGACGTGGTGAGTACACCCTAGTCCAGGACACCATCAGGGGAGGAGGCGGCCGGCCAGGGAGAGGCGCGCCAAGGAGGAGTCCTACTCCCACTAGGAGTAGGACTCCTCCTATTCCTAGTAGGAGTAGGAGAGGGGGAAGGAAAGGGAGAGGAGGAGAAGGAAAGAGGGGGCCGGCCCCCTTTGCCCTAAACCAATTCGGTTTGGGCCTTGACGGGCGTGCCTCACACTTACCTTGCTGCCCTCTTTTTCCAATAAGGCCCATGTAGGCCCATTAAGCCCCCGAGGGGGTTCTGGTAATCCCCCGATACTCCAGTATATGTCTGAAACCTTCCGGAACCTTTCCGGTGTCCGAACATAGTCGTCCAATATATCGATCTTTACGTATCGACCATTTCGAGACTCATCTTCATGTCCGTGATTATATCCGGGACTCTGAACTATCTTCGGTACATCAAAACACAAAAACTCATAATACCGATCATCACCGAACTTTAAGCGTGCGGACCCTACGGCTTCGAGAACTATGTAGACATGACCGAGACACGTCTCCGGTCAATAACCAATAGCGGAACCTGGCTGTTCGTATTGGCTCCCATATATTCTATGAAGATCTTTATCGGTCAAACCGCATAACAACATACATTGTTCTCTTTGTCATTGGTATGTTACTTGCCCGAGATTTGATCGTCGGTATCTCAATACCTAGTTCAATCTCGTTACCGGCAAGTCTCTTTACTCATTATGTAATACATCATCCCGCAACTAACTCATTAGTTACAATGCTTGCAAGGCTTATAGTGATGTGTATTATCAAGTGGGCCTAGAGATACCTCTCCGACAATCGGAGTGACAGATCCTAATCTCGAAATACGCCACCTCAACAAGTACCTTCGGAGATACATGTAGAGCACCTTTATAATCACCCAGTCACATTGTGACGTTTGGTAGCACACAAAGTGTTCCTCTGGTAAACGGGAGTTGCATAATCTCATAGTCATAGGAACATGTATAAGTCATGAAGAAAGCAATAGAAACATACTAAACGATCAAGTGCTAAGCTAACGGAATGGGTCAAGTCAGTCACATCATTCTCCTAATGATGTGATCCCGTTAATCAAATGACAACTCATGTCTATGGCTAGGAAACATAACCATCTTTGATCAACGAGCTAGTCAAGTAGAGGCATACTAGTGACACTCTATTTGTCTACGTATTCACACATGTATCATGTTTCCGGTTAATACAATTCTAGCATGAATAATAAACATTTATCATGATATAAGGAAATAAATAATAACTTCATTATTGCCTCTAGGGCATATTTCCTTCAGTCTCCCACTTGCACTAGAGTCAATAATCTAGATTATGATTCTAACACCCATGGAGCCTTTGTGTTGATCATGTTTTGCTCATGAAAGAGGCTTAGTCAACGGGTCTGCAACATTCAGATCTGTATGTATCTTGCAAATCTCTATGTCTCCCACCTGGACTTGATCTCAGATGGAGTTGAAGCATCTCTTGATGTGCTTGGTTCTCTTGTGAAATCTGGATTCCTTTGCCAAGGCAATTGCACCAGTATTGTCACAAAAGGTTTTCATTGGACCTGATGCACTAGGTATAACACCTAGATCGGATATGAATTGCTTTATCCAGACTCCTTCATTTACTGCTTCCGAAGTAGAAATGTACTCCACTTCACATGTAGATCCCGCCACGACGCTCTGTTTAGAACTGCTCCAAGTGACAGCTCCACCGTTCAATATGAACACGTATCCAGTTTGGGATTTAGAATCGTCTGGATCAGTGTCAAAGCTTGCATCAACGTAACCATTTATGATGAGCTCTTTGTCACCTCCATAAATGAGAAACATATCCTTAGTCCTTTTCAGGTACTTCAGGATGTTCTTGACCGCTATCAAGTGATCCACTCCTGGATTACTTTTGTACCTCCCTGCTAAACTAATAGCAAGGCACACATCAGGTCTGGTACACAGCATTGCATACATGATAGAGCCTATGTCTGAAGCATAGGGAACATCTTTCATTTTCTCTCTATCATCTGCAGTGGTCGGGCATTGAGTCTTACTCAACTTCACACCTTGTATCACAAGCAAGAACCCTTTCTTTGCCTAATCCATTTTGAACTTATTCAAAACTTTGTCAAGGTATGTGCTTTGTGGAAGTCCAATTAAGCGTCTTGATCTATCGCTATAGATCTTGATGCTCAATGTGTAAGAAGCTTCATCGAGGTCTTCGTTTGAAAGACTCTTTTCAAACACTCCTTTATGCTTTCCAGAAAATTCTACATTATTTCCGATCAACAATATGTCATTCACATATACTTATCAGAAATGATGTAGTGCTCCCACTCAGTTTCTTGTAAATACAGGCTTCACCGCAAGTCTATATAAAACCATATGCTTTGATCACTTTATCAAAGCATATATTCCAACTCCGAGATGCTTGCACCAGTCCATAGATGGATCGCTGGAGCTTGCTCACTTTGTTAGCACCTTTTAGGATTGACAAAACCATCTAGTTGCATCAAATACAACTCTTCTTTAAGAAACGTGTAACACCCACGATGCGGCTATATCTCCCACGTGTCAGAGCACAACTTAGAGGCATAACCGCATTGTAGGCATGTCGCAAGAGGGGTGATCTTTACACTTCCCATGTATTGAATAAGAAAGAGGTACAGAGTTGGCTTACAATCGCCACTTCACACAATACATAAATATAGCATTACATCATCCAGAATACAATCAAGGTCCGACTACGGAACCAAAATAAAGACAACCCCAAATGCATAAGATCCCCGATCGCCCCAACTGGGCTCCACTACTGATCGTCTGGAAAGGAAATGTAGTAACGTCCTGAGTCCTCGTCGAACTCCCATTTGAGTTCAGTCACATCCCCTGGAATGACATCATCGACACCTGCATCTGGTTTTGGAAGTAATCTGTGAGTCACGGGGACTCAGCAATCTCACACCCTCGCGATCAAGACTATTTAAGCTTATGGGTAGGCAAAGGTAGTGAGGTGGAGCTGCAGCAAGCACTAGCATATATGGTGGCTAACATACACAAATGAGAGCGAGAAGAGAAGGCAAAGCATGGCCGAGAAGCTACAAAGATCAAGAAGTGATCCTAAAACTACTTACGTTCAAGCATAACACAAGACCGTGTTCTCTTCCCGGACTCCGCCGAAAAGAGACCATCACGGCTACACACGCGGTTGATCCAATCTAATTTATGTTAAGTGTCAGGTTTTCTACAACCGGATATTAACAAATTCCCATCTACCCATAACCACGGGCACGGCTTTCGAAAGTTCAAAACCCTGCAGGGGTGTCCCAACTTAGCCCATCACAAGCTCTGACGGTCAACGAAGGATATTATTTCTCCCGGGATGACCCGATCAGACTCGGAATCCCGGTTACAAGACATTTCGACACTGGTAAAACAAGACCAGCAAAGCCTCCCGATGTGTTGACAAATCCCGGTAGGAGTCGCACGTATCTCGTTCTCAGGGCACACCGAATGAGCCAGACATCGGGTTGGCATAGACCCCCCTGCCCAGGGGGCGCCGGACATCGCTCAGGTTGGACCAACACTTAGAGAAGCACTGGCCCAGGGGGTTAAAATAAAGATGACCCTTGAGTCCGCGGAACCCATGGGAAAAAGGCTTAGGTGGCAAATGGTAAAACCAAGGTTGGGCCTTGCTGGAGGAGTTTTATTCAAGGCGAACTGTCAACGGGTTCGCATTATAACCTAACCGCGTAAGGAACGCAAAATCGAGGAACATAACACCGGTATGACAGAAACTAGGGCGGCAAGAGTGCAACAAAACACCAGGCATAAGGCCGAGCCTTCCACCTTTTACCAAGTATATAGGTGCATTAATAGTAAACAAGATATAATAATGATATCCCAACAATAACCATGTTCCAACAAGGAACAAACTCCAATCTTCACTTGCATCTAGCAACGCTATAAGAGGGGCTGAGCAAAGCGGTAACATAGCCAAACAATGGTTTGCTAGGACAAGGTGGGTTAGAGGCTTGACATGGAAATATGGGAGGCATGATAAAGCATGTGGTAGGTATCGCGGCATAGGCATATCAATAGAGCGAGCAACTAGAAAGCAAAGATAGAAGTGATTTCGAGGGTATGGTCATCTTGCCTGCAAAGTTCTCCGAGTTGACGTAAGCTTGATCCTCGTAAGCGTACTCAACGGGTTCCTCGATCACGTACTCGTCTCCCGGCTCTACCCAAAGCAAGAACACAAACAAAGGGAACCACAATCAACCACGGTGCAATGCGCAAACAACATGATGCAAAACATGGCATGATATGCGGGATGTAATATGCAATGCATATGCGTGCTCTGGAAGGAAAAGATTGAACCAGGCCTCAACTTGGAGAACCAAGAGCGCAACTAGAAAGATGAGTTGATTTCAGTCGAAATCGATATAAAGATCACCGGAATCGGATGCACGGTTTGCAAATGCCAAGCAAAACAATAATGGCACTAATCTGCGATTAACAGCACGATGCCATCTAAAATGAAATAAGAAACTAAGCTAACGCACTCTAACATAGCAACAAAGCACATGGCAGTGATCCACTCAAGATTCTTGACAAAATATGAACACTGAGCTACGGCTAAATCACACAAGAGTAGGTTCAAACAAGCATGGCAAAAGTGCAAAAGATAACAACATCTCAGACTTAGTGAAAAACAACAATATGTCAGGATTTAACATCAGGAAGCAATGTTTGGAGCAAGATATCAACATGCTATAGGAACATATCACATCAAAGCAAGGCAACGCATGAATCTACTCAAAGCATATAACGAAAGTTCCTTACCGACCATAAGCCAAAAAGGATCAGAAAATATGATGGCACCCATGTAAACATAGCATGTTTCGTTAACAGATTCAGACTTAGCAGAAAACTGGACATGGCAAAAAACAGAGTTACGTAGGCATGTTTGCGAGGTCGATGCACTCACCAAAAGGCATTGCATGACAAACTAAGCATACACCCAGCAGGAAGACATGATCAAGAAGCTAAACATGGCAAGAACAATCTCATAGCATGCATGGATCAACTACAACAACATTGGCAAAATTGATTAACACGTAAACAATCTGCCAGGAACATTTTATAACAAACGTAGAGCACGATTGAGTCATGCTAGGCTACCACATAATTGCAAACAAAGACATGGATGGATATAACATAACAATATCTCAAAATCATCCTTACTGAACATGCTCAAAAGAGGCATGGACCACTCTGTAGCAATATGAATACATGGCATAAAAATAACATCAGGGAAATGACTTAGAAGAATTCTAAGTCCCTGAAATCAGCAACATCACGAGAGCTACTTTGCATGCTTGTGCTAGTCACCACATTGATCACAAAAATACATGGCATACACCCCTGTAAAGATGGCATGACATATCCCAAAACACATGTAGGGCTCAAGTTCATAGGAGACACACATTAATCATGGCAAAAATGACAAATGCCCGTAATCTGTTAAGAAACAAAAACTAACATTTTATAGCACTCTTGCAACAGCATTTTGGGCATCAAGATGGACTCAAACAAGCATGGTGCAATGGAACAAAATGAAGAGGACATCCTAACGAACAATTTGATATATTGCGCCCAAAACGGAGCTACGGATGATGAGATATGGTATGATGAAAAGGGCTTCAGATTAATGCAGGAAAAGACTTGGTGAGAAAATGGACCTCCGATGAAGAGTGGTCACGAGCGGATCTAGGGTTCCGTGGTGTGGATTACGAGGATGGTCGGGGTCGGGTTTGCCGGAGAAGGCAAGGGGCGACACTGGGGAGGCGGATCCGAGGCGGATCCGGCCGGATCTTGCCGGATCCGGGCGCGAAAGCCGAGGGCGACGAGCAGCGGAGGAGGAGCTCCGGCGTGGGAAGGCGAGACGGCAGAGCTTGGTGTGGGGCGGCGGCGACCGGCGAGGGAGGCGGCGCCCGGCGGCGAGGCAGAGGCGGCGCAGCGCGGGCGACGCTCGGGCGGCGGGGAGGCGGGCGACGGAGTCGGGCTTCAGGGGCCTGCTGCAGGCCGAGGCGGGCCGGCGGCGCGGGGGCGGCAACGACGCCACATGGCAGCACCGGACTGGGCGAGGGTGGCGGCGCTATCTCGTCTGGTCTGGGACGGACATGTCTGGCGGGCGAGAGGGGAAGATCTAGGGTTTGGACCCGGGATTTTTGGAGGGGGCATATATTTATAGGTAGAGGGAGCTTGGAGAGTCCAAATGAGGTGCAGTTTTCTGCCACGCGATCATGGTCGAATGACCGAGAGGATGGAGGGGGTTTGGATGGGTTTTGGGCTACTTTGGAGGCGTATTGGGCTGCAACACACACGAGGCCTTTATGGTTCCTCGTTTAACCATTGGAGTATCAAACGAACTCCAAATGATACGAAACATGACAGGTAGTCTACCGGTAGTGTACCAAGGCTGCTTCGCAAATCTCGGTCCACTCCGAGAATGCTTAACACTCGCACGTGAAAAGAGGCAAAAGGGGACGCCGGAGGACGTAGGTGTGCCGGAATGCAAAACGGACAACGGGGAAAATGCTCGGATGCAAGAGACAAACACGTATGCAAATGCGATGCACATGATGACATGATATGAGATGCATGACATGGACAAAAAGCAAAACGAAGACAAAACCCAACCACGAGGGAATATCATAATTAGTGCCGAAAATGGCAGGAGTTGGAATACAAATATGGCAAGTTACATACGGGGCGTTACAAAACCCATGAAGGAATACAGTTTTGACATCCATTTGCCAGATTTCATAAAATGCGGCAACTGCTAACATGATTTGAATGGACTTAAGCATTTCTATAGGTGAGAAGGTCTCATCGTAGTCAACTCCTTGAACTTGTCAAAAACCTTTCGCAACAAGTCGAGCTTTATAGACAATAACATTACCGTCGGCGTCAGTCTTCTTCTTGAACATCCATTTATTCTCAATGGCTTACCGATCATTGGGCAAGTCAACCAAACTCCACACTTTGCTCTCATACATGTATCCCATCTTAGATTTCATGGCCTCAAGCCATTTTGCCGAATCTGGGCTCATCATCGCTTCCTCATAGTTCGTAGGTTCGTCATGGTCTAGCAACATGACTCCAGAAACAGGATTACCGTACCACTCTAGTGCGGATCTTACTCTGGTTGACCTACGAGTTCCGGGTGGCGTGAGTTGCAAAACTATTATGCATTGTTTCAAATGTATACCAAACTTGTAACTCAAATATTCTCATCCACGATCAGATCGTAGAAACTTTATTTTCTTGTTACGATGATTTTCCACTTCACTCTGAAATTCGTTGAACTTTTCAAATGTTTCAGACTTATGTTTCATTAAGTAGATATACTCATATCTGCTTAAATCATCTGTGAAGGTGAGAAAATAACGATACCCGCCGCGAGCCTCAATATTCATCGGTCCACATACATCAGTATGTATGATTTCCAACAAGTCCGTTGCTCACTCTATTGTTCCGGAGAATGGCGTTTTAGTCATCTTTCCCATGAGGCATGGTTCGCAAGTACCACGTGATTCATAATCAAGTGATTCCAAAAGTCCATCAGTATGGAGTTTCTTCATGCGCTTTACACCAATATCACCCAAACGGTAGTGCCACAAATAAGTTGCACTATCATTATCAACTCTGCATCTTTTGGCTTCAACATTATGAATATGTGTGTCACTACTATCGAGATTTAACACAAATAGACCACTCTTCAAGGGTGCATGACCATAAAAGATATTACTCATATAAATAGAACAACCATTATTCTCAGATTTAAATGAATAACCGTCTCGCATCAAACAAGATCCAGATATAATGTTCATGCTCAACGCTGGCACCAAATAACAATTATTCCGGTCTAAAACTAATCCCGAAGGTAGATGTAGAGGTAGCGTGCCGACGGCGATCACATCGACTTTGGAACCATTTCCCACACGCATCGTCACCTCGTCCTTAGCCAGTCTTCACTTAATCTGTAGTCCCTGTTTCGACTTGCAAATATTAGCAACAGAACCAGTATCAAATACCCATGTGCTACTGCGAGCTCTGCTAAGGTACACATCAATAACATGTATATCACATATACCTTTGTTCACCTTGCCATCCTTCTTATGCGCCAAATACTTCGGGCAGTTCCACTTCCAGTGACCAGTCTGTTTGTAGTAGAAGCACTCAGTCTCAAGCTTAGGTCCAGACTTGGGTTTCTTCTCCTGAGCAGCAACTTGTTTGATGTTCTTCTTGAAGTTCCCCTTCTTCTTCCCTTTACCCTTTTTCTTGAAACTTGTGGTCTTGTTGACCATCAACACTTGATGCTCCTTCTTGATTTCTACCTCCGCTGCCTTTAGCATTGCGAAGAGCTCGGGAATTGTCTTATTCATCCCTTGCATATTATAGTTCATCAGGAAGCTCTTGTAGCTTGGTGGCAGTGATTGTAGAACTCTGTCAATGACACTATCAACAGGAAGACTAACTCATATTGAGTCAAGTGAGTTTGATACCCAGACATTTTGAGTATATGTTCACTGACAGAACTATTCTCCTCCATTTTGCAGCTATAGAACTTATTGGAGACTTCATATCTCTCAATCCGGGCATTTGCTTGAAATATTAACTTCAACTCCTGGAACATCACATATGCTCCATGACGTTCAAAACATCGTTGAAGTCCCGGTTCTAAGCCGTAAAGCATGGCACACAGAACTATCGAGTAGTCATCAGCTTTACTCTGTCAGACATTCTTAACGTCATCAGCAGCATCTGCAGCAGGCCTGCCACCAAGCGGTGCTTCCAGGACGTAATTCTTCTATGCAGCAATGAGGATAATCCTCAAGTTACGGACCCAGTCCGTGTAATTGCTACCATCATCTTTCAACTTTGCTTTCCCAAGGAACGCATTAAAATTCAATGGAACAACAGCACGGTCCATCTATCTACAATAACATAGACAAGCAAAATACTATCAGGTACTAAGTTCATGATAAATTTAAGTTCAATTAATCATATTACTTAAGAACTCCCACTTAGATAGACATCCCTCTAATCATCTAAGTGATCACGTGATCCATATCAACTAAACCATAACCGATCATCATGTGAAATGGAGTAGTTTTCAATGGTGAACATCACTATGTTGATCATATCTACTATATGATTCACGCTCGACCTTTCGGTCTCAGTGTTCCGAGGCCATATCTACATATGCTAGGCTCATCAAGTTTAACCTGAGTATTCTACGTGTGTAAAACTATCTTACACCCGTTATAGATGAAAGTTGAGCTTATCACACCCGATCATCATGTGGTGTCTCGGCAGGATGAACTTTGGCAACGGTGCATACTCAGGGAGAACACTTTTATCTTGAAATTTAGTGAGAGATCATCTTATAATGCTACCGTCAAGCAAAGCAGAATAAGATGCATAAAGGATAAACATCACATGCAATCAAAATAAGTGATATGATATGGCCATAATCATATTGTGCTTGTGATCTCCATCTCCGAAGCACCGTCATGATCACCATCATCACCGGCGCGACACCTTGATATCCATCATAGCATCGTTGTCGTCTCGCCAGCTATTGCTTCTATGACTATCGCTACCGCTTAGTGATAAAGTGAAGCAATTACAGGGCGATTGCATTGCATACAATAAAGTGACAACCATATGACTCCTGCCAGTTGCCGATAACTCCGTTACAAAACATGATCATCTCATACAATAAATATAGCATCATGTCTTGACCATATCACATCACAACATGCCCTACAAAAACAAGTTAGACATCCTCTACTTTGTTGTTGCAAGTTTACGTGGCTGCTATGGGCTGAGCAAGAACCGTTCTTACCTACGCATCAAAACCACAACGATAGTTCGTCAAGTTAGTGTTGTTTTAACCTTCTCAAGGACCGGGCGAAGCCACACTCGGTTCAACTAAAGTTGGAGAAACTGACACCCGCCAGCCACCTGTGTGCAAAGCACGTCGGTAGAACCAGTCTCGCGTAAGCGTACGCATAATGTCGGTCCGGGCTGCTTCATCCAACAATACCGCCAAACCAATGTATGACATCCTGGTAAGCGGTATGACTTGTATCGCCCACAACTCACTTGTGTTCTACTCGTGCATATAACATCTATGCAATAACCTGGCTCTGATACCACTATTGGGGAACATAGTAATTTAAAAAAACTTCCTACGCACACACAGGATCATCGTGATGCATAGCAACAAGAGGGGAGAGTGTGTCCATGTACCCTTGTAGACCAAAAGAAGAAGCATTAGCACAACGCGGTTGATGTAGTCGTACGTCTTCATGATCCGACCGATCCAAGTACCGAACGCATGGCACCTCCGAGTTCTGCACACGTTCAACTCGATGACGTCTTGCGAGCTCCGATCTAGCAAAGCTTCATAGGAGAGTTTCGTCAGCATGACGGCGAGGTGACGGTGATGATGATGCTACTGACACAGGGCTTCGCCTAAGCTCCGCTACGATATGATCCAAGTGGATTATGGTGGAGGGGGCACCACACATGGCTAAGAGATCAATGATCAATTGTTGTGTCTATGGGGTGCTGTAACGCCCTCGATGCGGGTATATCTCCCACGTGTCGAAGCACGACTTAGAGGCATAACCGCATTGAAAGCAATGTCGCAAGTGAGGTAATCTTCACACAACCCATCTAATACATAAGGGAAAAAGATACATAGTTGGCTTACAATCGCCACTTCACACAATACATGAATAAAGCATTACATCAACCAGATACAAACAAGGTCCGACTATGGAACCAAAATAAAAGAAGACTACCCCAAATGCTACACAGATCCCCGATCGACCCCAACTGGACTCCACTACTGATCAACTAGAACGAAACAACAAAAGGACAAGATCTTCGTCGAGCTCCTCCTGGAGCTTGGTTGCGTCATCTGCACGGTAACCTCGGAACCTGCAAGCTGGTTTTGGAAGTATCTGTGAGTCACGGGGACGCAGCAATCTCACACCCTCGCGATCAAGACTATTTAAGCTTATAGGTAGGGTAAAAGGTATTATGTGGAGCTGCAGCAAGCGACTAGCTTATATGGTGGCTAACATACACAAATGAGAGCGAGAAGAGAAGGCAAAAGCACGGTCGTACAACTATGATCAAGAAGTGATCCTAGAACAACCTACGTCAAACATTACTCCAACACTGTGTTCACTTCCCGGACACCATCGGAAAGAGACCATCACGGTTACACACGCGGTTGATGTATTTTAATTAACGTCAACTTCAGGTTTTCTACAACCGGACATTAAAAAATTCCCATCTGCCATAACCGTGGGAACGGCTTTAGAAAGTTCAAATCCCTACAGGGGTGTCCCAACTTAGCCCATCACAAGCTCTCACGGTCAACGAAGGATATTCCTTCTAGCGGGAAGACCAGATCAGTCTCGGAATCCCGGTTACAAGACATTTCGACAATGGTAAAACAAGACCAGCGAAGCCACCCGAATGTGCCGACAAATCCCGATAGGAGCTGCACATATCTCTTTCTCAGGGCACACCGGATTGTCCAAGGTTCCGGTAGGCCAGCCCAAAGTTTCCCCTGGTGGCCACCGGCAGCTAACAGGTTGGACCAACACTCAGAGGAGCACTGGCCCGGGGGTTTAAATAAAGATGACCCTTGAGCCGGCCGACTCAAGGGAAAGAAAAGGCTATGTGGTGAATGGTAAAACCAATGTTGGGCCTTGCTGGAGGAGTTTTATTCAAGGCGAACTGTCAAGGGGTTCCCATTATAACCCAACCGCGTAAGGAATGCAAAATCCGGGAACATAACACCGATATGACGGAAACTAGGGCGGCAAGAGTGAAACAAAACACTAGGCATAAGGCCGAGCCTTCCACCCTTTACCAAGTATATAGATGCATTAATTAGATAAGAGATATTGTGATATCCCAACAAAATAACCATGTTCCAAACATGGGACAAGCTCCAATCTTCACCTGCAACTAATAACGCTATAAGAGGGGCTGAGCAAAGCGGTAACATAGCCAAACAATGGTTTGCTAGGACAAGGTGGGTTAGAGGCTTGGTTTAACAATATGGGAGGCATGATAAGCAAGTGGTAGGTATCGTAGCATAGGCATAGCAAAAGAGCGAGCAACTAGCAAGCAAAGATAGAAGTGATTTCGAGGGTATGGTCATCTTGCCTGAAATCCCGCAAGGAAGAAGAACGAGTCCACCAAGAAGACAAACGGACATAGACGAACAGGCCCTCACAAACGCGATGTTATCGGAACCAACCTGAAGAATTAAACACCGGAAAGAAGCACACAACATAGTAAACAACCAACACACGAACATGGTATGATATGCAGGATGCGGTGCATATGCATGATGGACAAAGGAATGATTGATCCTGGCCTCAAATTGGAAATCCAAGAGTGCCACTGGAAAGGTGAGGTGATTTCGGTTGAAATCGATATAAAGATCACCGGAATCGGATGCACGGTTAGGAAATGGCAAGCAAAACAAATATGGCACCAGTCTGCGATAATCAACAAGTAACCAACTAAATGCAACAAGATAAATATTCTACAACACTCGAACATGGCAACAAAATACATGGCAGGAATCCACTCAAGATGCTTGACAAAATATGAACACTGAGCTACGGCTAATTCACTCAATAACAGGTTCAAACAAGCATGGCAAAAGGGCAAACGATAACAGGTTTCAGACTTAGTGAAATTAACACAAGTCTGGAATTATCATCAGGAAGCACACTTTAGAGCTTGAAAACTACATGCTATAGGAACTTAACATGGAAAAGCAATACATGGCATGAAGCAACTAAAATCACTTAACAAAAGTCCCTTAGTGACCTTGAGCCAAAAGGAATCAGAAAATACAATTGCAAGCATGTGAACATGGCAAAAACATAAACAAATTCAGACTTAGTGAAAAACTGGAGCATGCAAATAAGTTAACGAGTAGGCATGTTTACGAGCTTGATGCACTCACTACAAGGCATGGCATGACAAACCAAGCATACACCCATCAAGAAGACATGTCATAGAAGCTATACATGGCAAGAACAACAACATAGCATGCACGGATCAATAGCAACATCCTCGGCAAAATCGCTAAACATGTCAACAATCTACCAGGATTCACGATATAGCAAAAGTAGAGCTCGATTGACTCAAGCGAGGGTGCTCCATAAATGCAAACAAAGAAATGGATGGATAGAGCACCACAATGTTAACAAATCATCCTTACTGATCATCCTCAAAAGAGGCACGGATCACTAGGAAACAGCATGAACATATGGCATAACGACAAAATCAGGACAAGGACTTGGTGAAATTCTAAGTCCCTGATACCGATTACGCTACTTTGCAAGCTTATGCTAGTCACCACACATATCACAAAAATACATGGCAAGCACCTCTGTAAAGATGGCATGGCATATAACAAAACACATGTAGAGCTCAGGGTCATAGTATGCACACAATAATCATGGCAAGAATGACACAATGCCATTTGCTGAAACAGATCTGACAAAATACTCACATAGCCCTCTTCCAACATCATTTCGGGCATCAAGATGAGCTCAAATGAAAATGATGCAATGAGATGAAATGGTGTACTCGTCGAGGCGAACATTTTGATATGCTAAACGCACAAAACGGAGCTACGGATGCAAAGTTATGGCATGCGGAAAAATGCTAAAAAGTTAGGGATTCGGGAGGGAAAAGTCAACCGACTTTGAACCGGATCTGGATCTGGCCGGGCACGCGTTTCGAGGATGGCCGGATTCTCTCGCCGGAGTTTGTGGAGGAGCTGCGGTCGGGCAAAGGTGGTCCGGCGGAGGGGAAGACGCGGGACGGGGTGAAGGAGGTCACCGTCGCCGGAGCTCGCGGCGGTTCCGGCGGGCGGGGGACGGAGCGCGCCGGCGCCGGGCGCGGGGCGGCTTGCGGCGGTCACCGGCCATGGCGGAGAGGCGGCGGCGGCGGCTCGTCGGTGCGGTGGCGGGCAGCACCGGTGTCGGGGAAGGCAGCGTGGCGCGCGGGCAGGAGAAGCTCAGGCGAAGGCGGCGGCGTCTCCCGGGCGGCGGAGCGAGATGGGCCCGCGCGGGCCGGCCTCGGGCCCCGCGGGCCGCGGCGACGCGTTGAGGAGAGTGAGGGAGGCGGGGCTGAGGTGGCGCGAGGGGACTGGCTGGCTGTGGCGGCGGAGTGACGTGGCACACTGCCATTGGGCGGAGTGAGGTCGCCGGCGGACGCGTCCGGCGCAGACGGACATGTCCGGTGGCGCGAGGAAGGGGAAGGCTAGGGTTTTGTCCGCGAATTTCGGAGGGGGAGGTGTTTAAATAGGTAGAGGGAGCTAGAAGAGTCCAAATGAGGTGCAATTTTGGGCCACGCGATCGTGATCGAACGACCGAGATGATGGAGGAGGTTTAGGTCGGTTTTGGGCCACTTTGAAGAGGTGTTGGGCTGCAACACACACGAGGCCTTTTCGGTCCCTCGGTTAATCGTTCGAGTATCAAACGAAGTCCAAATGGCACGAAACTTGACAGGCTGTCTACCGGTAGTAAACCAAGGCCGCATGACAAGTCTCGGTCCAATCCGAAAACGTTTAACACCCGCACAAGAAAAAGAGGAAGAAAGGGACACTAGGTGACAAAGGAGTGCCGGATTGCAAAACAGACAATGGGGAAAAAGCTCGAATGCATGAGCCGAACATGTATGCAAATGCGATGCACATGATGACATGATATGCAATGCATGACACAGAAGCAATGAAAAGGCAAACAACAGCGAATGACTGGAAGACACCTAGCACATCGGTCTCGGGGCGTTACAGGTGCCCCCTGCCCCCGTATATAAAGGAGAAAGGGGGAGGAGGAGGCCGGCCAGGGAGAAGTGCGCCATGGGGGAGTCCTACTCCCACTATTCCTAGTAGGAGTAGGAGAGGGGGAAGGAAAGGGAGAGGAGGAGAAGGAAAGAGGGGCCCGGCCCCCTTTGCCCTAAACCAATTCGGTTTGGGACTTGGGGGGTGCGCCCCACACTTCCCTTGTTGCCCTCTATTTCCACTAAGGCCC
>NC_041382.1:261768639-261769752 GCF_002162155.2 Triticum dicoccoides | reverse complement strand
CGGTATATGTTCGAAACCTTTCGGAACCTTTCCGTTGTCCGAACATAGTCGTCCAATATATCGATCTTTACGTCTCGACCATTTCGAGACTCCTCATCATGTCCGTGATCATATCCGAGACTCCAAACTATCTTCGATACATCAAAACACAAAAACTCATAATACCGATCGTCACCGAACATTAAGCGTGCGGACCCTACGGGTTCAAGAACTATGTAGACATGACCGAGACACGTCTCCGGTCAATGACCAATAGCGGAACCTGGATGTTCATATTGGCTCCCACATATTCTATGAAGATCTTTATCGGTCAAACCGCATAACAACATACGTTGTTCCCTTTGTCATCGGTATGTTACTTGCCCGAGATTCGATCATCGGTATCTCAATACCTAGTTCAATCTCGTTACTGACAAGTTTCTTTACTCATTTTGTAATACATCATCCCGCAACTAACTCATTAGTTACAATGCTTGCAAGGCTTATAGTGATGTGTATTACCGAGTGGGCCCAGAGATACCTCTCCGACAATCGGAGTGACAAATCCTAATCTCGAAATATGCCAATTCAACAAGTACCTTCGGAGACACCTATAGAGCACCTTTATAATCACCCAGTTACGCTGTGACGTTTGCTAGCACACAAAGTGTTCCTCTGGTAACCGGGAGTCGCATAATCCCATAGTCATAGGAACATGTATAAGTCATGAAGAAAGCAATAGCAACATACTAAATCATCAAGTGCTAAGTTAACGGAATGGGTCAAGTCAATCACATCATTCTCCTAATGATGTGATCCCATTAATCAAATGAAAACTCATGTCTATGGCTAGTCAAGTAGAGGCATACTAGTTTAACTCTGTTTATCTATGTATTCACACATGTATCATGTTTCCGGTTAATACAATTCTAGCATGAATAATAAACATTTATCATGATATAAGGAAATAAATTATAACATTATTATTTTTGCCTCTAGGGCATATTTCCTTCAGCGCCCCCCTTCCCTCGTCCAATTCGGACCCAAGGGGGAGGGGGCGCACGGCCTGCCCTGGCTTCCCCTCTCTCTTTCCAGTAAGGCCCAATAAGGCCCATATACTCCCCTGGGGGTTCC
>NC_041382.1:261702363-261768452 GCF_002162155.2 Triticum dicoccoides | reverse complement strand
TCCGGTAAATGCACGAACTCACCCGGAACCATTTCAATGTCCAAACATAGGCTTCAAATATATCAATCTTTATGTCTCTACCATTTCGAGACTCCTCGTCATGCTCGTGATCACATCCGGGACTCCGAACAACCTTCGGTACATCAAAACACATAAACTCATAATATCGATCGTCACCGAATGTTAAGCGTGCGGACGCTACGGGTTCGAGAACTATTTAGACATGACCGAGACTCATCTCTGGTCAATAACCAATAGCGGAACCTGGATGCTCATATTGGTTCCTACATATTCTACAAGGATCTTTATTGGTCAAACCGCATAACAACATACGTTGTTCCCTTTGTCATTGATATGTTACTTGCACGAGATTCGATCGTGGGTATCTCAATACCTAGTTCAATCTCGTTACCGTCAAGTCTCTTTACTCATTTCGTAATGCAACATCCCATAACCAAGTCATTATTCACATTGCTTGCAAGTCTTGTAGTGATGTGCATTACCGAGAGGGCCCAGAGATACCTCTCCGATACACGGAGTGACAAATCCTAATCTTGATCTATGCCAACTCTACAAACACCATCGAAGACACATGTAGAGCATCTTTATAGTCACCCAGTTACGTTGTGATGTTTGATAGCACACTAAGTGTTCCTTCGGTATTCAGGAGTTGCATAATCTCATGGTCATAGGAACATGTATAAGTTATGGAGAAAGCAATAGCAGTAAACTAAACGATCATCGTGCTAAGCTAACGGATGTGTCAAGTCAATCACATCATTCTCTAATGATGTGATCCCGTTCATCAAATGACAACTCTTTGTCCATGGCTAGGAAACTTAACCATCTTTGATTAACAAGCTAGTCAAGTAGAGGCACACTAGTGACACTCTGTTTGTTTATGTATTCACACATGTACTAAGTTCCCGGTTAATACAATTCTAGCATGACTAATAAACATTTATCATGATATAAGGAAATATAAATAACAACTTTATTATTGCCTCTAGGTCATATTTCCTTCAGTCTCCCACTTGCACTAGAGTCAATAATCTAGATTCTGATGATTCTAACACCCATGTAGTCTTGGTGCTGATCAGGTTTCGCTCGTGAGAGAGGCTTAGTCAATGGGTCTACAACATTCAGATCCCTATGTATCTTGCAAATCTCTATGTCTCCCTCCTTGACTTAATTGCGGATGGAATTGAAATGTCTCTTGATGTGCTTGGTTCTATTGTGAAATCTGGATTCCTTTGCCAAGGCAATTGCACTAGTATTGTCACAAAAGATTTTCATTGGACCCGATGCACTAGGTATGACACCTAGATCGGATATGAACTCCTTCATCCAGACTCCTTCATTTGCTGCTTCCGAAGCAGCTATGTACTTTGCTTCACACGTAGATCCTGCCATGATGCTCTGCTTGGAACTGCACCAACTGACAGCTCCACCATCCAATAAAAATACATATCCTTTCTGTGACTTAGAATCATCCGGATCAGTGTCAAAGCTTGCATCAACGTAACCGTTTACGATGAGCTCTTTGTCACCTCCAAAACGAGAAACATATCCTTAGTCCTTTTTAGGTATTTTAGGATGTTCTTGACTTCAAGTCTCTTTACTCGTTCTGTAATATATCATCCCACAACTAACTCATTAGTTACAATGCGTGCAAGGCTTATAGTGATGTGTATTATCGAGTGGGCCCGGAGATACCTCTCCGACAATTGGAGTGACAAATCCTAATCTCGAAATATGCCAACTCAACAAGTACCTTCGGAGACACCTGTAGAGCACCTTTATAATCACCCAGTTACATTGTGACGTTTGGTAGTACACAAAGTGTTCCTCCGGTAAACGGGAGTTGCATAATCTCATAGTCATAGGAACATGTATAAGTCATGCAGAAAGCAATAGCAACATACTAAACGATCAAGTGCTAAGCTAACGGAATGGGTCAAGTCAATCACATCATTCTCCTAATGATGTGATCCCGTTAATCAAATGACAACCAAGCTTCAAAATATCGGATATCGGGTTCGTATTGGTTGGCTTCGACATATCGGATGTCGGATATCGGGTGATATATCGGATGATATGTAGATATATCGAAGAAAATATGTCTAGTTTCTTTTTCATTATTGTTGTTGAAAACATTTATTTTTAGTAAAGGAAAATGTATGATGTTAATGCTTAACATAAAACTTTTAGATTCCTAGTTTATTAACTTATTGACTAACAAAATATTAAGGAAAGATTCAGAAAATCCTAAAAACAATGCGATATATAGGAATTTGTATGAAACATTGTGCATGACTTTGATAATATATAATGAAGTTGTAAATGCGTAATCTTATTTCACTGCTTTCTAATAAAGAATTGTTGTCATCTATGTATCATTCTATATCGGTGGACATATCGGGCTAGATATCGGCCATATCGGTCAATATTTCGGTCCATATCGGGTGATATGTTGGGAAATGATATTTACCAAATGATATGTTATGTTCATATCGGTAGCGCCACAAAAGTGATATATCAGCCTATATATCGGTCGTATCGGCCTAGATTTAAAAGCTTGATGACAACTCATGTGTATGGCTAGGAAACATAACCATCTTTGATCAACGAGCTAGTCAAGTAGAGGCATACTAGTGACACTCTATTTGTCTATGTATTCGCACATGTATCATGTTTCCGGTTAATACAATTCTAGCATGAATAATAAACATTTATCATGATATAAGGACACCGCTATCCTCGATGGCAACGATACAATACGTGCCTTGCTGCCCCTTCTGTCACTGGGTAAGGACACCACAAGATCAAACCCAAAGCTAAGCACTTCTCTGATGGCAAGAACTACCAATCTAGTTGGCCAAACCAAACGGATAATTCGAAGTGACTTGCAAAGATAACCAATCATACATAAAAGAATTCAGAGAAGATTCAAATATTATTCATAGATAGACTTGGTCATAAACCCACAATTCATCGGTCTCAACAAACACACCGCAAAAAGAAGATTACATCGAATAGATCTCCACAAGAGAGGGGGAGAACTTTGTATTGAGATTAAAAGAGAGAGAAGAAGCCATCTATCTACTAACTATGGACCCGAAGGTCTGAGGTAAACTACTCACACTTCATCGGAGGGGCTAGCATGATGTAGAAGCCCTCCGTGATGACGGCCCTCTTCCGGCGGAGCTCCGGAATAGGCCCCAGGATGGGATCTCGTGGATACAGAAAGTTGCGGCGGTGGAATTAGGTTTTTGGCTCCTCTTCTGATCGTTTGGGGGTACGTGTCTATATATAGGAGGAAGAAGTACGCCGGAGAAGCAACGAGGGGCCCACGAGGAAGGGGGCGCGCCCCCCACCCTCGTGACCGCCTCTTTTGTTCCTTGGAGCAGGGTCCAGGTCTCCTGGATTACGTTTGGTGAGAAAATCACGTTCCTGAATATTTTATTCCGTTTGGACTCCGTTTGATATTCCGTTTATCCGAAACACTGAAATAGGCAAAAAACAACAATTCTGGGCTGGGCCTCCGGTTAATAGGTTAGTCCCAAAAATAATATAAAAGTGGAAAATAAAGCCCAATATAGTTCAAAACAGTAGATAATATAGATACGTTGGAAACGTATCACCTGCCGGAGCCAGCTACCCTTGGGCAGACTCGGCGTCCGCGGGAGCACCCTTGCTGGCAGCCCCGGGGGGCTCGGTAGGAAAGTACTTGCCGGGACCTAATTTACTCCGCTTGTTCTGCCCTGCTGATGGATCGACGGATGGTTGAGTTAACCGGAGCAAAAAGGTAGCTGGTTCCACAGGTAGCTTGAATGTGGCACGCTTTGACAGGTAATCGGCGATGTCATTCTCCGCTCGGGGGACGTGCTCTGCATGGATACCGCCAAAGCGTTCCTCCAGCTTCCTCACCTCATCTATGTATGCTTCCATCAGTGGGATCTGGTAATCTTTGTTGACATGCCTGACAAAGAGCTGTGAGTCACCCCTAACGATGAGCTTCTTAACCCCGAGGTCTGCCGCGATCCTGAGACCGGCAAGCAATCCCTCGTACTCGGCGGTGTTATTGGTGGACATCTCCCTGGGGAAGTGCATCTGGATCACGTACTTGAGGTGCTCTCCGATGGGTCCGACGAGCAGCACGCCGGCACCAACGCCTTGCAGCGAGAAGGCTCCATCAAAGTACATGATCCAGTTGCGGTCTGCTTCCTTGCCGGGGATAGTAGTCTCCTGGATTTCTTCGTCAGGCGTCGAGGTCCATTCCGCGATGAACTCCGCCAGGACTCTGCTTTGAATTGTCGAGGTACTTCCAAATTTTAAGCCGAAGCTTGACAATTCCAAGGGCCATTCCGCAATCATTCCGGTTGCGTCTGGGTTGTGTAGTATCCGTTGGAACGGGAGGCGAGTGATGACAGTGGTCTCGTGAGCCTGGAAGTAGTGATGCAGCTTCCTCGAGGGCATGAGGAGGCCGAAGAGTATTTTTTGCACAACGGAATACCTTGACCTAGCCCCCTGCAAGAGGAAGCTAACAAAGTAAACCGGGTGCTACATCATCTTTTTCTTGGGCACCACTTCACTCGGCCGTGGGGGCATCGCCCTGGTGGAACCAGACTCTACCGGGGGCCGCGCCTTGTCGGCACCAGGCCCTGCCGGGGGAATCTTCGGCTCGCCATCCGCTGGTTCTGTCCCCATTGCTGCCTCCTCGTCGACCTCCCTCTGCACCACTAGTGCGACGCTGACCACTTGGTTCGTCGCCGTGAAATACATCAGCAACGGCTCTTGTGGTTTAGGCGCAACTAGTATTGGCGTGGAGGAAAGGTATTTCTTCAGGTCCTGTAGTCTGGCCTCGGCTTCTGGGGTCCACTCTATTGGGCCCACGTTTTTCAAGATCCTGAAAAAGGGAAGGGCGCGCTGGGGGACTTGGAGATGAACCGGCTCATGGCGGCAACGCAGCCGGCGAGCCGACGCACATCCTTGATCTGCTTGGGCGCCTTGATCTTCTCAATAGCCTTGATCTTGTCTGGGTTTGCCTCAATCCTGCGCTGTGACATGAAGAACCCGAGAAGCTTGCCAGACGGGACGCCGAAGACGCACTTCTTAGGGTTCAACTTGAGGTTGATCTTGCGCAGGTTGGCAAATGTCTCTTCTAGATCTTTCACAAGAGTCGACCCGTCCTTGGTTTTGACCACTATGTCATCCATGTAGGCCTCCATATTTCTATGGAGCTGAGGTTCAAAACCAATTTGGACCGCTCTTGCAAACATTGAGCCAACACTCTTCAACCCGAAAGGCTTTCGTAAAAAGCAATACGTACCACATGGGGTGATGAATGTTGTCTTCTCTTCGTCCTCTCTTGTCATGAAGATTTGGTGGTAGCCTGAGTAGGCATCGAGGAATGATAGCAGATCACACCCGGTCGTGGAGTCAAAAATCTAGTCGATGCGCAGCAATGGGAAGGGGTCCTTAGGACAAGCCTTATTGATATCTGTGTAATCAATACACAGCCTCCACTTCCCATTCGCCTTGCGCACCACTACCGGATTGGCCAACCACTTCGGGTGGAGCACCCCTCTCACCAAACCTGGTGCTTCTAACTTCCTGATCTCCTATTTGATGAACTCCTACCTATCCAGAGCCTGCTTTCTGACCTTCTACTTGACGGGCCATGCGTGGGGGCAGACAGCTAGGTGGTGCTCAATCACCTCCCTGGGAACACCGGGGATGTCGGACTCTTGCCATGCAAACACGTCGACATTCGCCTGCAGGAAAGTGACGAGCTCGCCTTCCTATTTGCTGCTGAGGGTGGAGCCTATGATGAAGGCCCCTCTCGTGTTGTCCTCCGTGACGGGCACCTTCTTGGTCGGCGGTGGCTCGGCTCTGGATCTCTTGTTCTTGTTGGCAGAGCTCTCTGGCATGTCCTCAACGGTAGCACAACACCCCGAGGGGGTGCGCTTGCCGGAGTGGGTGCGAGAGGTCATGCCGGGCTCTTTTTTCCTCCCGGGCCTTCAGCGGCAGGAGCAGGTGCCTTGACGGCAGCTGCTGCAACTGCTTCCTGGTAGAGTTGGTCAGCGCAGATCAGCGCGTCCTTGTCGGAGGGGATGGAGATGATGGTCAACAGCCCGGGCATCTTTAGCATGTTGTAGGCGTAGTGTGATGCCGCCATGAACTTAGCGAGTGTCGGGCAGCCGAGGATCCTGTTGTAGGGCAAGGGGATCTCGGCCACGTCGAAGACGATCCTCTCCGTCCGGAAGTTCAACTCCCCTCCAAACGTCACGGGCAGCGTGACCTTTCCCTTTGGCTGGCTTCTCCCCTGATCGACCCCCTGAAACGTGCCCGTTTCCTCGAGGTCTCCGTCAGGGATTTGCAACCTTTTGATCACGACAGGCGAGATCAGGTTCAGGCCGGCCCCGCCGTCAACCAACATCTTGTTCACCCTGAGGTTGCGTATTGTTGGCGAAACCAACGACGGCAAACACCCGACCGCGGTAGTGTGATCAGGGTGGTCCTCGGCGTCAAAGATGAGGGGCGTGCTAGACCACTTTAGTCGCTTCTAAGCGTCGAACGACGGCTCTGTTGCTGTGACCTCTCGCGCCCACTGCTTGAGCTGGCGGTGAGAGGTGTGCAGCGAGGCGCCGCCATCAATGCACATGGCCTCCGTAGCCTTCTGGAACCCTTGCTCACCAGACTCATCGTCCTCGTCGCGGTCGTCGTCTTCTTGTTTCTGTCGCGGCGCCGGGCGGGTCTTTCTTGCTGTTTGTCCCTGCCGAGGCGGTCTCCTTGGTCGCTGCGCTTCTTGCCAGATCCCTCAGCACCATCCTGTCCTTCTCCTTATCCCGCCTTTTGTACTCAGCCTTTTTCTTCTCAGCAACCAGCTCGACTTGCCGGTAGTTCTGGAGATCGTGGCCCTTGGTGCGGTGGATCTTGCAGTATTGCTTGCTGGAGCTTCCTGGCTTGTCGGTAGCCGCCAAGGCCCGGCAGGCGGCGCACCCGGCAATCTCCTTGCTGGGGGTGTCTGCCTTGACCTTCTTGTTGGCACTGGTATCGTCAGATCCCTCAACGGCAAGCACAGCCTTGCCTTTGCATTTCCTGTTGCAACGCCGGCCCCTCTTTGTTGGGGCGGCGGCGTCCTCCTCAGTAGAGTCGGTTTCCGCGCCGTCGTTTTCGCCGTTGTACTTCCTTCCCTCTTCAGCCCGGGCGCACCTGTCGGCCAGAACATAGAGCTCGGCCACATCTTTAACCTTGGTTAGCGCCAACTCCTCGCGCATCTTGCGATTGCGCATGTTGTGATGGAACGTGCTAATCACAGTGGCGGGATGAACGTCGGGGATGTTGTACTGCACCCGGCTGAATCTCTGGATGTACTTGCATAGGGTCTCCCCTTCCTTCTTGGGAATGATATGTAGATCATTGGCCTGGCCATGAGCTTGGAGGCCTCCCGTGAAGGCGCCAACGAACTCCTGGCACAGATCTAACCAGGAAGAGATGGAGTCCGCCGGAAAGTGCATGAACCAAGACACCACATTGGGCTTGAGCGCCAGCGGGAAGTAGTTGGCAGCACCTTGTCGTCGCGAGCCCCAGCGGCCTGCATCACGATGGTGTAGATGCTGAGGACTCGGACGGATGGGTCTTGCCGGTGTACTTCTCGCCGACGTCGGGCTTGAACGTGCGGTGGGACAGCCACTAGAACTGCCTCAGCTCACAGGTAAAAGCCGGGCATCCCACCTCGTAAGGTAGGCCGCCGGGGCCCCCCGATGCCAGGTGGTCCGTAGTGGGTCCCGCCCGCTTGTCCGACTGGCGGCGCGCTTCGTGCCGGCGCTTGACGGTGGTTCGAGCGTCTTCGTGAGCTCTCTCCCGAAGGACCTGGCACTGGTCGCGGAGGGTCAATGGATTGGACGATGCTATGAAGATGTTATCACCAGCGTCGCTGCGACGGGCCGACGCCCGTGGCGGCTGGCGAGGAGGAGGAGAGTGCACCGTGGCCGCAGCTCCCCGGTCCTCCCAGCGCCAGAATGTGGTGGTTCGATGGAGCGCCGACCTGAGGGCCCCGTTGGTCACAAACCGTCTTTGTTCGTGACGGCGACGAGTCTTCGGATGGTGGCCCTTCACTCATCGAGCTTCTCCGCAGCACGAGGGAAGTCGAGGAGCAGCTGCGCGCACGCCAAGGCTTCCGCTGGCGTGGGTGGCGGCGACAACTGAGTGGATTGTGGCGCGCTTCGACTTCTAACTATGTTAGAAGGAGCTCTGTCATGACCCAGCGGCTGCGTGCCATTTTCACCAGTGCTTCGGCGAGCGTGTTGAACTCCTTCGCCTTGATGGGGACGGACAGGGCTCTTCCCACGACGGTGCCCAGGGTCACCAACGTGGTGACGCTGTTCGACGTGCAGACCATGGGAAGAACGCGCGGTGGTCGCCGGTGTATGCGTCCTGGAGGTCGCCGCGCCGCCCGGAGTTGGCACAGTGACACCCCCGGAGGGCCCCGCTCTGCCGGCAGGGGGTCCAGCTCCGTCTTTGGATCCGTCGGTGTGGGGCCTACCGTCTGGTGCACGAACGACGCCGCTCGCCAGGCTCCGACTGCCTGGGTGGTGTTGGTGTTCGCGGGCCGCGGCCCAAGTCCTATCCACGACCGGTTCGCTGCTCGTCCGCGCTGGCACGGGCCGTTCGGCCCCCAACGAGCGGATCGCCGTGGCCGTCTTCTTCTTAGGGGCCTTGGCGACGAAGAACCGCTAGGCTAACTACCGTACCAGATTCTCGCAAAACGCGCCCCCTACCTGGCGCGCCAAGGATGTCCGTGGGAAACGACACATGTGGGATCACAAGAATCCCTATTGCGGTTGCGGGGCGCGGGGTTGAGAGGAGAGCGTGTCTAACAGAGAGCATGTGGTTCGTTTATCCAGGTTCGGGCCGTGAGGATGCGTAAAACCCTAGTCCTGCTTTGGTGGATGTATTCCGAGTTCTTGAACTAGCTACGGGGTGTAACGAGCTCCAAAAAGCCGAATCCCTCTCCTCGTCGCCTTGGGCCTCCTTTTATAGAAAAAGGGGTTGCCACAGTGGCACACAGGAGGTGGAAAGGCAATAGTGTTGCGAGGTTATCCTGGTATTACAGGACAGAGCGCATTAAATGTGAGGCTTAGGTGTCCCTCCACTTTATCGGGGGCGGGGGCGAGGCCCGTCCCGTCTGTCGCCGCTCCTCCAAGCTTCGACACGCGCCCTGGCCAGCGATGCATGCGACGCCATGTAGGTAGGAAGGCAGCTGAGGTGGCGCAGTGGTGGAGTCTCCACGAAGGGTTGCATGTCGCGCACGCATGTGCCTGCCCAGCTGGTTGTGTCGGCAGCTGCATGCGAACGGCGGCGGAGACTTG
The DNA here is from genome assembly GCF_002162155.2 of Triticum dicoccoides. Taxonomy (NCBI): domain Eukaryota; kingdom Viridiplantae; phylum Streptophyta; class Magnoliopsida; order Poales; family Poaceae; genus Triticum; species Triticum dicoccoides. The sequence goes on along the minus strand of NC_041382.1, from coordinate 261,759,075 downwards.
GCTGGTGTGGGCCTGACGGTGGCCCTGCTGGTGCGCTTGGCGAGGGCCTTGCCGGGTGGCCCGAGAAGGGTCTTGCCATGGACTGCAGGCGTCCCCGGCAAGGATCTTGCCGGGGGTCTTGCGGGTTTCTTCGGTGAGGATGGCTGCCTTCCTATCCTCATTTGACCTTGACTCTTCTTTGTCTTCACGAAGATCTGCATGCCACCACAGAGGTGCCTCCCGAGCCCTGTCCAATGCATTTGTCGAGTGTTGGTGGGCTCGAGGGCGGCTCGCTCGGCTGGCGTGGGTGAAATGCCCCGGCAAGGGTCTTGCCGGGGCCGCTGAGGCTGCCCCGGCAAGGGTCCTTGTCGGGGAAACCTGCTTTGCCTATCTGATCTTTGTGGCCTTGATCCTTGTCGTTGCTTTGCTTCGTCTTGGGCTTCGATCTTACCTTAGCTTACCTCCCTTGCTCTGCTTGGTGTGGTAACGGGCGCGGCTCTGACTGCCCGTGCATGGGTAAAGGGGTACAAAAATGTGCCCCTAGTTTTGTACACCGACAAAGAAGCAACTGGTCGATTGCCAAATGGGCTATTGAGCTTGGACCTCATGGGTTAAAATATACGCCTCGCACAGCAATCAAATCCCCAACACTTGTGGACTTCATCAATGATTGGACAGAGTTGCAGGCACCGGAGTGAAAGCCAGACAACACGTATTGGACTATTCATTTCGATGGGTCCAGACAATTGGAGGGCTCAGGGGCTGGAGTCATATTAACTTCCCCATGAGGTGATAAGTTTTGTTATGTTCTCCGTTTAATGTTCCCTTGCACTAACAATGCAGCTGAGTATGAGGCCTTGCTCCATGGTCTTCGGATGCCTAAGGAGATGAATTTATGTTGTGTTAAGTGCTTTGGTTACTCAGACCTGGTAGCTCAACAGGTGTCTGGCACTTGGGATTCCAAGGATCCACTCATGGCGGCGTATAGACGAGAGGTGGACACAGTGGCTAGTCATTTCAAGGGTTATCAGGTTGATCATATAGACTGGCGAAAGAATGAAGCGGCAGATGCTTTAAGTCGCTTATGGTCTCAACGTAAACCGGTGCCACCCAATACATTCCTAGATGTGCTACATAATCCGTTAGTCAAGGTACCTACGGAGGAGGATTTGGTTGTGCCTGACCTGGAGGTTCAATTGGTGGCGGCTCTTCACGTTATTCCGGATTGGACAATCCCATACCTGGCGTACATGAACCAGGGCGAGTGACCAGACGATGAAACTTTGGCCCAACAGACAATCCGGTGATCCAAGTCAATGACCATTGTCAATGGGGAGCTACATCATTGCAGTGTAACAGGGGCGTTTCAGCGTTGTGTGTCTCCTCAAGAAGGTTTTGAGATTTTGCGTGAGATCCACGAAGGTGATTGTGGTCACCACGCCAGTTCAAAATCCTTGGTGGCTAAGGCCTTTCGTCACGGCTTCTATTGGTTGACGGCTCATGCTGATGCTGAGGATTTGGTAAAGAGGTGTGACGGTTTTCATAAGTTTGCACGCCGCGCTCATGTTCCGGCTCAAGAATTAAGGATGATTCCAATCACCTGGCCTTTTGCAACTTGGGGGCTAGATATGGTTGGACCCTTTAAGAGGTCCAAGGATAAGAAGACCCACCTACTGGTGGCGGTTGATAAGTTTACCAAGTGGGTAGAGGCAGGGCCAGTCAGTAAGTGTGATGCCGCCATGGCGGTTCAATTCATCAAAAAGGTGATCTTCTGGTTTGGTTTTCCACACAACATTATAACTGATAATGATACTAATCTGTCCAAGGGTGCTATGGAAGAATTTTGTCAACGTGAGCACATCCGGCTTGACGTGTCATCAGTGGCTCACCCCCAATCTAATGGTCAAGCAGAGAGGGCCAATCAAGAGATCTTGAGAGGTATCAAACCCTGGCTTATGGTTCCTTTCAAGCGGACGCCGGATTGTTGGGTGGAGGAGTTACCTTCTATGTTATGGAGTATCAACACCACACCAAACAGATCTATGGGTTACACGCCTTTCTTCATGGTTTACGGAGTAGATGCGGTTCTCCCTAGTGACATCCGTCATGACTCGCCCCGTGTGGCGGCTTATGTTGAAGCTGATAATGAGAAAGCACTTCAGGACTCACTGGACCTGTTAGATGAGGACTTCAGGACTCTTGCAGCGGCACGTTTGGCGATTTATCAACAAGATCTGCGACGTTATCACAGCCGCCGGGTTAAAACTAGAACTTTTCAAGAAGGCGATCTGGTGCTCCAGCTCATCCAGGATCAGACTGATATGAACAAGTTATCACCACCTTGGGAAGGGCCTTTTGTGGTCAGCAAAAATTTGCACAATGGATCATACTAACTTATCGATGTTCGAGAGCACAAAGACTCGCGTAAATCGAAGGAGGAAACCTAGCGGCCGTGGAATATAGCTCATCTTCGACCTTACTATACTTGAGCCATAGGCACTTTTTATGTACATAATTATGACAATGTATATATTATGATCAATATAATAAACCGGAGCCTCAGCTAAAGTAGGGTCTCTGTTGTTTTTACATCATGTGTGTTTACATGGGGGCTTCTGTTCATAAAGCGTAGTTCTACTGATCCGGCTTATAAAGTCACACATATAAAAGGAAATCACTAGGGGGCTTGGTCGTATTCGAACCATAGCTACGCCTCTTGATCGGCTTAAGGACAAAGGGAAATCACTAGGGGGCTTGGTTGTATTCGCACCATAGCTACACCTCTTGATAGGCTTAAGGCCAAAAGGAAATTATGTGGGGCCAAAGAGAGTGTTGCACCAGCACAACTCAAACATAGGCACCAACCGAGCATAGATCAAATGTTGCTTGGGGGCTCTTTGCTTCTCAAAGAACAAAGAGTTTGCACCCTTGCAATAGGCTATCAAGCCAGGCTTGGAAGCCAGGTGTATTCACCTAAAACCCCGGGTTATCCTGGCTTGTTAAGTAAGCCACTCCGTCCAGGTAAACCTAGTATGACCCGCCGGACGTTTGACAAGTCAATCTCATAGACCCTGAACTTGTCAAAGTTAAAACGATGATTGTTTAAAGATTGAGGTCCATCTTAAAAGGCTTTGAAAATGGCTTAACTCAGTGGCCTGGCAGCCCATGAAAAGCCTTGCATATTCTTCTTGTGTTTTTTTTGCAATTTTTTTCTCCTTTGATAAAATACATAAATATTTTCTAATAAACCAGCGTTTATTAAAACCCGGTGTGGCTTACAACGTTAAGTTGTCAGTACATCATCAGTTATAATCTGGCACTCATTGATCCGGTCTGGCTTTGACTACAAAGTCAGCAGTATTACATGGATAAACCGGTGTTTATCATAACCCGGTACGGTTTTATCGTAAATCAGCAAACATGGAAGGAGTCACCAATACTCCAGATTGGTGTTATCACCCTTATTATAACAACAATTGGTCAACCAATGAGGTGGTTCAATGTAATAGGACACTTTCAATCTCTTGTATGCAGGAACAAGTCACAACACAGCCACTGTGGATTATGCATATAATAGATCCCAAAAGCATGGCAAGTTATCAGTGTCAAGCAAAATAAGTATGCTCGATGGCATAACAAACAAGTGTTTGAACTAGCCTATTACAAGGCGCTTTAATGCCCACATAGAATAATTGTTTCAGCAAGAGTGGCAGGCTGCGACAGGCTAAACCGGCCTCTCGTTTAGGATTCATTACCAGGACGACTTGAAGATTTGGGATCATCTTGTGTCGGTGCATCTTCTTCCTCCCTACCCAGTGGCTGGAAATCAATGGTTGCCTAGTCAATTCTAGTTAAGGCTTGGTACATGGCTTCTTCACTTATAAGGTTGGAAGGATCAATGTCAGGGGCATAAGTGTGCTTACGAATTGGTGGAACAAGATCTTCTACATCATGTGTTGGCGCAGGATATCTTTTCTGATCAGCATCATAAACCGGCTGATAATGAGAGAGATCCATTTCCGCCAATTTGTTCGCTAAAGGTTGCATTTCCCTTGTGAGCCTTCAGAGATCATCATTGTTAAATTCTGAACCATCTTCCTTCACGCTAGGATAGCCTTTGCCAATATCTGCCGGTTCAAGATCTAGAATCCATGCCTTGGCTCGGATTAGCGCAGTCAGTGCGCCTGACCTTGCAGATGATCTTTTAAGTTCATCCAACCAGGTAGGCAACATTGACAGTATCTCAATAGTTTATTTTATTAACGTTGGAAGAGGCTTATTATGAGCAGCAGTGCAAATAGCCTGTTGGGCTCCAGAATATAACTGCTCTATCAAAGTATAGGCAGCCTTCAGCTTCATCCACATGTCAAAGCCCAGATGGGGAATGCTGGTCCGTGTGACATTGCAAGCATCAGTAAACCGGTAAATGATGATATAAAATGAATTGAAAAACATCATATGAGGATACTTACCAAATACATCAAAGGTCATAGCGTTTATTTGTCGCTTTAAACCGTCAGTTCTTCGACCACCGGTTTAAGGGCTACTTCTGCGTCTTCGGCTCTCTTTGCTAAAGCGGATTTCTCTGTGTCTGAATCTGCCCGTTCCTTCTTAAAGGTCTCCTTCAGCTTCTCCATGGCGGTTAAGACATTCGTCAGTTCCTCCTTGGCTTTAGAAGCCTCCGCTTGCTGAGATTTAATGTTCTCTTGAAGATCAGCGGTTTGGGTGTCCTTTTTGCTCAGCTCAGCCTATAAAGGAAAGACATATCATCAGGGGGCGTATATATTTGAAGTACCAAGCACATAACAAGTTATGCACTTTGCACTTGGGGGCTAATGCCTATTTGTTTCATTATCAGAAAAAAAAATCAAAGTCCCAAGGGTAATACAAGCATTATTCTTGGCACTAGGGGGCTAATGTACATCTACTCAGAGTAACAGTGATTAAAGTTCCGGTTCACCTTGGAAAGATAAACCGGCTCTTGGGGACTACACAAGCGCAAGTTACAGGATTACAATGCTAAAGTACCGGCTCATTTTTAAAAAGGATCAACCGACCCTTGGAGGATAAGTATGCAGAGTTGATATATTACAAAGTCCGGGTTTTTTATTGTCATCAAAAATCGGCCCTTGGGGGCTACTAGAGTTGGTACTTACAATTGGACTTAAGAGAGAAAAGGATATGTAATTACCTCATAACGCTCCTTCAACAGGTTCACTAAACCGGCTTCGTAGTCACAGTTTGTGTACAGACGGTTTAAAAAACCAGAATGGAGTTCCTGGGCGTTGAGATGAGCATAGCTTGATAAATCGATGCTCCATTTTCCTTTTTTCCATAGCAGAACGTTTCTCCTTGGCGCTATGCTTCGATAATGCAATAGGGTTGCCAGGGGAAGTGTGGCCAACCCCAGTGATGATAACATCATCTTCCTTGTGACAGAAAAAACATCATCTTCCTTGTCACCGGTAGCCTTCACAAGAGTGGACGGGATATCAACAGCCTTAACCGGACTAGACGGTCCATCATCAGTACGGACCGCGCTCGTCGGTTTATCAGCATGGTCTGTTGTTTCAACTTCTACTTGTTCATGAAAGTCATGATCTTGAGGGGGCGGTTCATCAAACATGGCGTCAACATTTGGACCTTCCAGTTCTGGAGTTTTCTCCGGTTCAACAAGCACATGGTCGTCAGACGGTTTATTCGCCCGAGCCTTCTTGCTGGGTCTAGCCTTGGCTCTAAAAGGAAAAAGATACAAGGGTTAATATAGCATGCAAGTATAAAACGTCAAAAGATTGAGTTAAAATACTTACCCAGTAACTGTCTTAAGAGGAGGGAGTATTGTGGCCGTCGACTCGCCAGATGATGAATGAGGCGTTCCCTAATAATTTGAATCGGACGGATTAAGAGGTTGTCGGAAATAACCTGCCTTGGGATAAGAAGTATCAGAAGCGGGTGAGACCTCGAGTCGATGTTTCCAAACCAGAGTGTTTGGTAAACCCGCCAAAGTGACTACTTGGCCGCTGTGCCGGGTTGGGCGGCGAGCTTCGTGTTGCTGCTTCTCAAAAGAAATTTTTGGTCCAAGTGAGCAAGGGCGTGAGAAAATTTTATTTTCCAGATTGTTTGACGGATTTTCTGTGTTGACAGAGTGTCTGAACCGGAGGGAAGAGTAATTACCTCTGCGTTGTTAGCCTGGCTGCCTTCAGCGTCATCCTGATAATAATCATTGTCAATGAGGTGTATGAAAAATGAACCAAGAGAGTCAAATTCTACCTCTGAGTCTAGATTATCAAGGTCTTCGTCGAGGTTCATCCCGGTGGATTCAACCGCCTTCTTCTTGGCAGGCCTCTTCACCGCCTTCGTCTTGGGTTGAGGGGTTTTCACCGGTTTTTCTTGAGGCTTCTTCTTCCAAAATGGGTCATCACCCTGTTAAAAGAATTGACAAAAGTTATAGGAGATTACACAGATTAAGTACAAGCAGGAGTGAGGCAATGCTTACAGCTGGCAGTTTATTCAAAGTGTAGTAGGGACTTAACCCGGTCCTGCTACAGACACCCTCCGGTTCATTCAGCATCTTCTTCACTGATTCAGTAACTTCAGCTTCTGTCAGCTCAATATCAATATGATGTTGAGGGTCTTTTGAGTCACCAGTATACTCGCACACTAAACCGGGGCGATGGCTTAAAGGCAATATACTCCATGAAATCCAGCAGCGAACAAAATCAACTCATGTTAGACCATTGGCCAGAAAGGCCCTGAGCTTGGAGAGTTGTGGTGCATATGTAGCCCGTTCTTTGGTAGTCAACCGTTGAGGAAATGGATGTGTGTTGGTAAGCCGGTGAGGACGGTAACCCAGCAGAGGATTCTCATCATCAGGAGAAGTATCTTTACAGTAAAACCAAGTCTGGTTCCAGTCCTTAGGATGGATATGGAGTTTGGCATGAGGAAAACTGACATATTTTCTCTTCTGAATTGAAATGCCGCCCAGTCTGGTATGGGGCCCGTCTACAAACTCATTACGGAGGTTTAAATAGAAAAAGTCCCGGAATAGCTCAACAGTTGGCTCCTCCTGTAGGTATACTTCACAAAATACTTGAAAGTCGCAAACATCGGACACAGAGTTTGGTCCAATGTCTTGAGGATGGATATGGAAGTTGGCAAGCACATCACGGAAAAACTTGGACCCAGGCGGTTTAAGGCCACGGCTCATATGATCAACAAACACTACTACTTCGCCATCTCTGGGGGTAGGAGGGTTTTCTAGACCGGGAACTCGCAACTAGATGTCACTTCGCTTCGGTAAAGCGCTAGTTCTAACGCATCCATCTAGTTGCTCTTCAGTAACCCGGGAACGGACCCAGTTACAGGCATAAAATTGTTTCGCCATTGTGAGTGAAGAGCTGGAAAGGTTAATGCCGGTTTACGATTCATGATTGACAAAATATAAAGCACAACAGGTTAAGAAAAAGGAATTCAAGCATGCAAAATTGTTAAACCGAAGGCTGGTGCTGTTATAAATAGTAAAGCGACGAGCGGTTTACAAGGGGACTAATGGCATATGACGGATTATTTTCCAAAAGGATAAACTGCCTACGCAGATGAGGAAGGTACATATCTGAGGAAAAAAACGACTAAGTGAGGAAAAACAGGTTTCACAAGTTCACATTGGCATTTTGGATTTATCACAGGTTAGGAGAAGAAAAAGATTTAGACCTAAAAAGTTGGTTCTGGAGCAGTTCACAAAAGTCCAGGTTGGTTTTTATGCGTATAAGGCATAGTTTGATAGCCAAGATAGAGACTACTATAGCTACCGCACGGAACACATCAAAGTTGAGGTCTGCTGTGTATGAATTGACGAAGAACAAGAGAAGAACGCCATGAACCCGTCTGAACCCTAAGTGGATCTATGGAGGAAAGAGGGAAAGACTTATCGAAGTTGTTGAAGCAACGGAGGTGCGCCGCATTTTTCTGGTGCGATGAGGTTGATGCAGCAACCGACGGTGAGGCAGAGGCGAGGCTCGAAGACAGCGGCGGTGCTTGGGTCCAGAGGCGTCGCGAGGTGGAAGAAGAGATGAAGAGGCAACGGGAGGAAAAAGAAAGGGATCCTCAGCCCTATTTATAAGGCAAAGAGATAAGCGACAGGCACGGGAATCGAGGAGCCCAAAAATGGATATACAACAAGGTTGTCGCCTAGATTCTTGGATGCTTATTAATAAAGGGAATCTTCGGCTTTAACGAACAGGTGATGTCATGGCGGTTTACTGCAAATCTGGAGGATGATGTCACGGCAGTTTACAAGATTTATGTGAAGATGCAAAAGGAGGAATTTTTCTAAGTAAGTGAAGATTGACATGAACAAGTTCAAATCAATCTGGGGCCTAATGTTGGGGATATTACTATTAAGTATAAACCGGCCGTGAGGGGCCGGGTTATGTTCACAAGGAGTTAGTCATATTTGAAGCCCATGAATATAAAAGGGATGGCGCTTTAAGGAGGAGATCTAACATGAAGGCCCAGGGCCCAAAGGCGATTAGGGCACGTAGATGTAATGCGCCATATGATATGTAACTTATGTTGTAAGGCAATGAAAGGTAGAAATCGAGTTGGGCACGTTTATGAACCAGCCTCGGGATTCTGTAAACCGCTGGGCATCAACCTGTGTATATAAAGGGACGACCCGGCGGCGGTGAGGGAGTCCCGGATTAGGGGGTCTCCGGACAGCCGGACTATATCCTTTGGCCGGACTGTTGGACTATGAAGATACAAGATTGAAGACTTCGTCTCGTGTTCGGATGGGACTTTACTTGGCGTAGAAGGCAAGCTAGGATATACGGATATGTATATCTCCTCCTTTGTAACCGACCTTGTGTAACCCTAGCCCCCTACGGTGTCTATATAAACCGGAGGGTTTTAGTCCGTAGGACAACAACAATCATACCATAGGCTAGCTTCTAGGGTTTAGCCTCTTCGATCTCGTGGTAGATCAACTCTTTTACTACTCATATTATCAAGAACAATCAAGCAAGACGTAGGGTATTACCTCCATCAAGAGGGCCCGAACCTGGGTAAACATCGTGTGCCCTGCCTCCTGTTACCATCCGCCTTAGACGCACAATTCCAGACCCCCTACCCGAGATCCGCCGGTTTTGACACCAACATTGGTGCTTTCATTGAGAGTTCCACTGTGCTGTCACTGTAAGGAAGGATGCCTCGTCTCGTTGTTAAAAACAACATTACCGCCGGGGGAGCCCTTGCTGTCGTCCAAACTCTCCGGCTAGGCAGTTTCATTATGACCGCCCGTTCGGCTGCTGCACCGACCATGACATCTCGGGTCATCGAAAACAGCCTCCACGTCGGCTCGGAATTTGCCGAGCAGATGGATCCAATGAAGCTCTCATCCCTAAACGAGCTCTTGGATCGCATCGCCGCCTTGGGAGTCGCTAGGGACTATGATCGTATTGGGCTTAAACCCGATCAAAGGGAGATTAACTCTCCACCGGTCACCCATCATATTGCGGTGGTCGAGGAACAATGCGGCGATTCTTCCTCTATCTTGAGGACTAACTATGTCCGGATTCCTGAGATCTCCGAGCCGGATACCCGTTTATGGGAGGACATCACCCAAGCCCTGAACCTAGAGTCAGGCGGTGGGCCAAACTTATCGGGCAACATCCCGAAACCCGAACTTCCAAGATTGGAAACTCCTCGGCCCTTGGGTCTTAGATCGGGTAAGGGTTCGGACTCAAAGCCACCCACCCACCCAAGCATAAATGATCTTTCCCACATCAGGCAAGCGCCCCAGGAAACAATACATCATTATTGGGCCAGATTCCTCTTTGTGATGAACAAGGTTAAGGACTGTCGCGAGGAAGACGCAGTCTCATTTCTCTGCCATAATTGCACGGACAAGGGAATCCTTAACGCCATAAGTCGCCGTGACATATCACGCTTCGCCGACTTAGCATCCATAGTACGAAAGTACTGTCCAATGGAAAGCGCTTGGAAAACCGAAACGATATTTTGGGATAATCCGGCTCCGAATATACACCCAGTCCGAAGTAAAAGGGTGCATTATCATAAGACATCCGAGTTAATTACAAAGAAGCAAAGACCCTCTATAGGGCGTGGAACTGTATTGGAGGGATGGCTCAACGGACCCTGCAAAATTCATAGTACAGCTAATACCATACCAACACACAGCCTTAGAGCATGTTGGGTACTCCGGCAGGTGGCCAAAAGTGGTAAGGTTCTTCTCATCCCAGATGCCACAGAGCACTATCCCGGGGATAAAAATACGGTATTAACAGTCTTTGAAACCTTCGCATCAAATAATAGGTGCAAGCAAACACTCCGGAGCCTTGCCGAAATCTGCCATGTGGCAGTAATAAATCCATGGAGTGACACGGCTATTACCTTCAATGCCAGTGACGAACCTAAATTCTGAACAGCCTGAGCACCAGCTGCACTGGTCCTCAGTCCAATTGTGGACGACTTTCGACTCACGAAAGTACTCATCGACGGCGGCAGTGGATTAAACCTCGTCTATGAGGAAACTCTTCAAAAAATGGAAATAGACTGGAACTGCATTGAGCAAAGCAGCACAACCTTCAGAGGAATCATCCCCAGTCGGGAAGCACGTTGTGCTGGGAAAATCACACTAGATGTGGTATTCGGCACGCCGGAGAACTATAGGTCCGAAGAAATTACATTCCAAGTGGCCCTGTTCAGTAGAGGATACCATGCCCTTTTAGGGAGGGAGGCATTCACGATCTTCCAAGCTATACCCCGTTATGGGTACATGAAGCTCAAAAATGCCCGGGCCCAACGGAACCATCACTCTCGCTAGTGATCCGGACACAGCACTCCGTGCTGAAAACAAGACAGCCGCATTGGCCCTCGAGGCATTATCCGAAGCCCTTGCGGTCGAGGAATTAACTGTGCTGCGCTCCAAAGTGGACAAGGACGACGTGATACTTGACAAGAGATCCAAGTCCACCTCTTTTAAACCAGCGGATGAAATAGTCAAATTCCAAGTCCACCCAACGGACCCTACAAAAACAGCCTCCATCGGGGCACAGTTAAACCCCGTTGTGGACGCCGCACTATGAGAGTTCCTGCGCGAGAATTGGGACATATTCACGTGGCACCCCTCAGACATGCTAGGAATCCCACGCAGGCTGGCCAAACACAGCCTTAATATTCTCAAGGGATTCAAGTTGGTCAAGCAGACTCTTCGGCGTTTCACTGAACCTAAGAGACAAGCTATGGGAGAGGAACTAGCCAAGTTATTGGAGGCCGCATTCATTAGAAAAATAAAGCACCCGGACTGGCTAGCAAACCTGGTGATGGTACCAAAGAAGGACAAATCCTAGCGCCTATTTGTTGATTTCAAGGACCTCAACAAGGCTTGCCCAAAGGATCCCTTCCCCCTCCCCCGCATCGTTCAAATTATCGATGCCACCACAGGACACGATTCATTGTGTTTCCTCGATGCATACTCCGGCTACCACCAAATCAAGATGGAAGAGTCCGACCAAGTCGCAACGACATTTATCACACCATACGGCCCCTTCTGTTTCAACACAATGCCTTTTGTGCTCAAAAACGCCGGCGCAACATATCAACGCATGATTCAAACATGTCTGGAGAAACAGATCGGCAAAACAGTAGAGGCATACGTAGATGATGTGGTCGTCAAAACCAAATACGTCGACTCTCTAATAGATGACTTGAGGCTCACATTCGACAACCTCCGAACATACGACATCAAGCTCAATCCGAAAAAATGCGTTTTCGGTGTACCAGCCGGAAAGCTTCTGGGTTTCATTGTCTCTAGTAGAGGAATTGAAGCAAATCCGGCCAAAATCTGAGCTCTCTCACAGTTGGCTATACCAACGGACCTCAAACAAATCCAGAAATTAACCTTACGTGTGGCGGCTCTAAGCCGCTTTATCTCCCGCTTAGGAGAAAAGGCATTACCCCTTTATCGCCTCCTTCGGCACACCGAACACTTTGAGTGGACGGATGTTGCCCCAGCCGGATTGGAAGAAATAAAAGCCATACTGGCAACCAACCCGATCATGGCCGCGCCAAACATCGGTGAACCAATGCTGTTGTACATTGCGGTAACTCATCAGGTTGTAAGCACAGTGCTCATCATCGAACGAGAAACGGATGGACATAAATTCCCCCTTCAAAAGCCGGTATACTATGTATCCACTGTCCTCACTCCATGCAAATCACGGTACCCACATTATCAAAAGATAGCCTATGCGGTATTCATGACATCCCGGAAGATGCGAGACTACATTCAAGAGTGTTCAATTACAGTAGCCTCGGAAGTGCCACTTAATGATATTATAAACAACCGTGATGCCATGGGCCGGATTGCCAAATGGGCCATTGAGCTCCTCCCGTTCGACATAACATACAAACCTCGGTGAGCCATTAAATTGCAAGTATTGGTCGACTTTGTGGCCCAATGGATGGAAGCCGAACTCCCTAAAGAGTACGGCGCATACTCCAATTGGATCATGCACTTCGACGGCTCCAAAATGATGGCTGTTCTGGGGGCTGGCGTCGTCCTGACGTCCCCAACCAGAGATACAGTTCATTACGTACTACAGATACTGTATACAGACTCCAACAACGCAGCCGAATACGAAGCCTTGTTACATGGTCTTCGGATGGCAGTCTCCATGGGCATTTAACGCCTGGAGGTGCGTGGGGATTCGAACCTCGCAATATCCCAAATAAATGGAGACTTCGATGCCAAGGATCCGAAGATGGCGGCCTATCGCAACGCCGTCCTAAAGATGTTAGCTCTGTTCGAGGGCCTCGAATTTCACCATGTGACTTGGGCAAACAATCAGGCAGCGGATATCCTCGCCTGCATCGGTGCAAATGCAATGCGGTCCCCCCAAAATCTTTTTGGAGAGGTTGTTTAAGCCATCTGTGGTATGGGAAGGGGACACCGGTAACAACAATCCGGACCTGGCCAAAATGCCCGATACCGAACACTCTGACATAATTGGAGGCTCTGCCACCGAAATAACACCTTTAGCCCACGTAATAATGGCCATCATTGCCCCATGGTTAGAACCATTCCTGGCCTACCTAACTAGGCAGGAACTTCCCGAGGACCAAAATGAGGCACGCTGCATAGTGCAGCGATCTAAAGCCTACAGGGTCCACGAGGGAGAGATGTATGAAAAAAGCACTACCGGAGTCCTTCGAAGGTGCATCTCCGAAGAGGAAGGGCGGAAGCTTTTGGCAGAAATTCACGCCGGACTCGGTGGCCACCACGCCGCAGCCCGGGCCCTTGTAAGCAAGGCCTTCCGTACAGGTTTTTATTGGCCAACGGCCCGGGTAGATGCACAGTACTTGGTCCAATGATGTGTCGGTTGCCATCTTTTTGCAAACCAAAGCCACATGCCACCCACCGCCCTCCAAACAATCCCCATTACCTGGCCCTTCGCGGTCTGGGGGCTTGACATGGTTGGACCCCTTAAAGGGGGAACCCATAAGAAAAAATACTTACTGGTCATGGTGGATAAATTCACCAAATGGATAGAAGCCAAACCTGTTAAAGCGGCCGAATCCGGACCGATGATAGACTTCATATCCGGGGTTGTACACCATTATGGCGTCCCCCACAGCATCATCATTGTCAACGGCACGAACTTCACGGCCGACGAGGTAAAACTCTGGTGCAGCAACATGGGCATTAAGCTCGATTATGCCTCTGTCTATCACCCACAAACAAACGACCAAGTTGAGCGAGCAAATGGTCTTATCATGAGCGGCATCAAACCCAGATTAGTGTGGCCCTTAAAGGAGTCTAACACGCACTGGGTAGAGGAGCTCGACTCCGTACTCTGGGGGCTGCGGACCACACTGAATCATACTACCGGATACACACCATTCTTTATGGTGTATGGCGCAGAGGCGGTTCTGCCCTGCGACATAATTCATGACTCATGTTGAGTGCGCACGTACGAAGAAAGAGAAGCCGATCTCGATCGACAGGACAGTCTGGACACCCTGGAGGAGGAGCCCGACGTGGCAAAAGCCCGTTCCGCATTCTATCAGCAACAGGCTCGCAGATACCAAAGCAAAGAAGTACGGGCCAAAACTTATAACGTTGGCGAGCTAGTTCTACGCCTGCCAGAGAAGAAAAAGACCAAGCTCGAGCCCAAATGGGAAGGTCCCTTCATTATTGACCAAGTTCTGACCGGTGGAGCGTAATGTCTGCGGGATGCATTGAATAATCGACTTGAGCCGAACCCATGGAACGCAGCCAGGCTCCAAAGATTCTACGCCTAGCGCCGGACTCTATGTGCATCTCCTTCCTTTGTCCACTTTTTGCATATACATTATCTGTCTTTTTTCTCTTCCTTTCTTTTATTCTTTCTCAAGGCCTGCAAGGGCCAACTTGTGCCTTGCTTGCACACTATTGACGCGCTAACCGCGCTCATTATACCTGGGAGCTTATTACACAGAAGCTTAATTATTCATCTGGGCTTCATGCCCCGCACATGTGTTATTCTTCCGCATGTACCTTTTCTTCACCATTATATGTATCGATATGACTTAAGTTTTGGCCAAGCTGGGTTGCCTGGCTCTTGTATTTATGCCCTACGTTCCCGTTAATTCAGCTAGGGCGTAAGGGGAGCACCTCTGTGATTGTTACTGCCGGGTCAGCCGGATGTGTACCTCAGACTGGGTGAAGCCGAAAGCTAGCATTCTTAAGGGAATATTTGGTCGGTGAACAAAAGATGATTTTTATTTATTTTCCAAATGTGCCCCCAGATGTTTTTGCCTGCGTCTCCTCTCGCAGTCTGGACATGCACTTTAGGGCATGCGTACCCAGGGAAAGGAACCCTTAACGGAACTATTCTGCCTGGAAGATGTTTCTTACTACCCATGTAATATAACATAACTAGTTGGATACTTGTCTGTTCAAGCACTAATGACCCCTACGCCTGGTTTCCACGCATACCCCGATTCTTATATAACTGAGCGGGTATTCGGATACACTCCGGACTATTGGGTCCCGAGGTTGAAGCAAAAAGGTTTGCCATGATAAATGATTTACAATCCGGCTAGAAGGCATTATACATGTCACTTTAATTGCATAGTCATGTAGACTGACTAAATTCCTCTTCTATACCATCCAACAGGCTGTCTAGCCTACAATCCTGTTGGGAATACTTTGCGGCTAATTCTACTTCCCCATACATTAAGCTAACGGGGATCTCTTTCCCATCGGGCCCCACAGGTCCGACCTCGGCCATGTGGTTTGGGTCAGCCTTGGTATACCGCGTCTTCACCATGGCCCAGGCTTCCCTGGCAGCTTGATGGCAGGCCGATATCTTCCATAATCAGAAGCGTTGTCGTGCTCCCTTGAGCTTCTCCGCAAGCTCTCCAATGCCTTGTGGCAGGGAGACGAATGGCCACAAGGCATGGGCAATACCTTGCATCACCTGCCGAACTTGTTCGTGCAGTTGTGAGAGCTCGGGCAGAAGATCACCCGCAGACCCGGGCATCTCCTCCACGGGACAACCCATCAGCATACCTGCAGACATAACTCTGTTAGCCGGCTTCTCCGCCGCACCCTTTTAAGTGTTCGTTCAAGCACTTACTGAAAATGCCGCGTCGAAGCCGCTTATTCTCCTTCTCGGAGTCCGCAAGCTGGGCTGGAACATCTTTCAGTTCCACGCTCAGCTTGGTATTGGCATCTTGGAGATTGTTTTTCTCCTGCCTGACCTTAGTCAGCACGCGTTCGCCAGCCTTTAGCTATCGTACGACATGCTGGTCCTCCAGATTCTCCCCGGAGTCATCTACAATATCTACTGTTAGATCTGCAGCCATGCCGCGCACTATATGGTACCTATTATTCTTTGAAACAAATGTTACCAGCTGGGGAGTTTTCAGGTTCCTTCAATGCGGCAATAGCGGCCCGAATTTGGGTCTTGCATTCCTCTAGCTCCTCTGACAATCGAGTATTCTTCTCTGTAAGAACCTGCACAATAAATGATCCTTAAATCAGTTGTGCCAACTGTTTCAAGTCTCAGGGGCTACTGATACATATAATCGTCAGATTTGCTTACCCGTACATCCCTTACATACTCGTCCGTGGCTCTGGCTAGACCATTTTGAGCAGCACGGAGGTACGCGTCTCCAGAATTGAAGGCATCAAATGCCTCTGGTGAGAAGCAAGCGTGACGGAGTACGGCCCGGCGACGGCTATGATTCATGGCGCTCTCCACTTCTGAATTTGTAGCGGTTAGTCTATCCGCATCCTCTGTAGGAGGAGTATCCGGCATCCGCCCCATGTCGGCTTCCGCCTCTATGTCCGGTCCTGGAGCCCGACTGGTGGAAGCATGGTCGGCAGCCTCTCCAGACATATTCTGGCGAGCGTTTTTTCTATTAAAGAAACATGGACGTCATTACATTTTGAGAAAGACGACAACCACGGAGCGGGGTTTTTGTCATACCTCTGCGTCGGCATCTCCGTCCTGACCGCCTTCCTTTTTGGCCTACCCGGCCTCGGTGCCTCTTGTTGGCGAGTTGCTGCGGGTTTGGCACGGCGTCCCGAATGCCTTCCCTGTAAAACACCATATGTATATGGTAGGTGAAGTGTCTAAAAGGGGATCCTAGTTTTTGGAGTTGGGATTTTGGTTTTTCTTACGTGCGATGCAGGGAGCAGTCCGGATAGTCGGCCGTAATGGCCACCACGATGTCATAACAGCTCAATTGATAGAACTGCATGTCTATCAGCTCCACGAATATGTCCGGATCTTCTTCGAGTCCGGGACCGAGGGCCCGGTCAGGGTCCTCTGGTTGTGGAGATGGGTTGTTGACCTCCCTTACGGTTTTTGGAGTTCCTGTCGTAAAATGGCAAGGTGAGTACCTACGACAAAGAATGCGGCAAGAATAGGAGTAAGGAGATATAACTCACCCAGCTTGGAGGGTTGTACATGGAGAATCCATCCCGTGGCTTGATGCGGATGAAATCCTCTTCCTCTCCCTTGAACAACTCGCACATAATTTTTGCTAAAGCAGCAGCGGTGTCCGGTCCCTTACGCCCGCAACGGGTGGCATCATCTTCCCCATTAAAACACCACAGGGGGTGCCCTCAATATTGAAGTGGCTGCACTCCCCGCATTATGCATATTGACATAACCTCTATTACTGTCAATCCTGATTGAGCCAGCGCTTTAATCCGGTTCATCGGGTAAAGGACTTCTCCGTTGTCTTCCTCTTGGGGGCTCCATGGGCGCCAGCTTCGCCGTTTCTTCAGAGGAGCATTGTTGAACTCAGGAAGACCCCGCCGAACAGGGTCCGGAAGGGGGACATCCTCCATATAATAAAGTGACCCCTTTTGTGTGCGGGGGACGAGGCAAAATAACCTTTTCCACAGCTTGAAATGAGCCTCGTGTCCCAGGAATAACTCGCAGAGGGCAACATAGCCGGCGATGTGTAATATGGAAGCAGGGGTGAAATTCGGCAGTTGGAGGCCGTAAAACTCTAGGAGCCTGCGGAGGAACGGATGAATTGGAAATCCGAGTCCCCTTAATAAGTAAGGAACAAGGTATACCCGCTCCCCCGTAGAGGGGCTGGGGAAGCTCTCCGCTTGCTCCCCGCCATTGTAGGTGGCGAGCCCGGCTCGGACGGGAACCATATACGCTGGAGGGAGAAATCCCTGAGTCTGCAGTTTGACTAATCGACTGTGTGAGATAGAACACCTCTCCCAATCACCGGGCTTAGGGCTACGGGGGCGAGAGGAGGAGCTGCGGTGGTCGGCCATGTTGGAGTGGATTTTTCCGAAGCGCGCTCTGATGGATTCTCGATGTGGGAGGATGGTATGGATTGGATCTAAGAATCCACATCCCTTTAATAGACATTTTATTTATCTAGCTAGGGGGGCGAATGTAAAAATGCCCTGGCTCCTCGTATTCATTCAACGCGTGGAAGATAGCCCTTATTGGGCGCGGAAGCCAAGAGGTCCAACATTTATGGGGCCGGACACTACTTAACAAACATTCAAAATTTGGAGAAGAAACTGCCTTGCAATGCCGAAGACAATACTGTGTGTCGGACTTGACGTCATTGAAGCCTAGTTCGGGGGCTACGGAGGGAGTCCCGGATTAGGGGGTCTCCGGACAGCCAGACTATATCCTTTGGCCGAACTTTTGGACTATGAAGATACAAGATTGAAGATTTTGTCTCGTGTCCGGATGGGACTTTACTTGGCGTAGAAGGCAAGCTAGGCAATACGGATATGTATATCTCCTCCTTTGTAACTGACCTTGTGTAACCCTAGCCCCCTCCGGTGTCTATATAAACCGGAGGGTTTTAGTCTGTAGGACAACAACAATCATACCATAGGCTAGCTTCTAGGGTTTAGCCTCTTCGATCTCGTGGTAGATCAACTCTTGTACTACTCATATTATCAACAACAATCAAGCAGGACGTAGGGTATTACCTCCATCAAGAGGGCCCGAACCTAGGTAAACATCGTGTCCCCTGCCTCCTGTTACCATCCGCCTTAGACGCACAGTTCGGGACCCCCTACCCGAGATCCGCCGGTTTTGACACCGACAGTGGGTTTAGGGGAGAACAGACAACAACTCGAGAGCCAGGCAAAGTGGATTCACTCCCTGGTCATCGAAACTCTAGCAATTCCATCACAACTGGAGTAGGCTTTTACCTTCATCGTAAGGGGCCGAACCAGTATAATTCCTTGCGTCCCTTGTCCGGCTTAACCCCTTTAAGCTAACCCGTCGCGATGGCTCCATGATTAAGTCCTTTCACTAGGACATCTGCCATGACGCTGTGGTGTTCAAGGTGGATGAGTTGCGAAACTATTCCGCATTGTTCCAAATGAAGAGCAAACTCGTAACTCAAATATTCTCCTCCACGATCAGATCGTAGAAACTTTATTTTCTTCCTACGATGATTTTCCACTTCACTCTGAAATTCTATGAACTTTTCAAATGTTTCAGACTTATGTTTCATCAAGTAAATATACCCATATCTGCTCAAATCATCTGTGAAGGTAAGAAAATAACGATACCTGCCACGAGCATTAACACTCATCGAACCGCGTACATCAGTATGTATTATTTCCAACAAGTATGTTTCTTGCTCCATCGTTCCGGACAACGGAGTCTTAGTCATCTTGCCCATGAGGCATGGTTCGCAGGCATCAAGCGATTCCAAAAGCCCATCAGCATGGAGTTTCTTCATGCACTTTACACCAATATGACGTAAACGGCAGTACCACAAATAAGTTGCACTATCATTATTAAACTTATATCTTTTGGCTTCAATACTATGAACATGTGTATCACTACTTTCAAGATTTAGTAAAAACAGACCACTCATCAAGGGTGCATGACCATAAAAGATATTACTCATATAAATAGAATAACCATTATTCTCTGATTTAAATGAGTAACCGTATCGCATTAAACAAGATCCAGATATAATGTTCATGCTCAACTCTGGCACCAAATAACAATTATTTAGGTCTACAACTAATCCCGAAGGTAGATGTAGAGGTAGCGTGCCTATGTTGATCACATGGACTTTGGAACCATTTCCCACACGCATCGTCACCTCGTCCTTAATCTTTGCTTAATGCGTAGCCCCTGTTTCGAGTTGCTAATATTAGCAACAAAACCAGTATCAAATACCCAAGCGCTACTGCGAGCATTAGTAAGGTACACATCAGTAACATGTATATCAAATATAGCTTTCATTTTGCCATCCTTCTTCTCCGCCAAATACTTGGGGCAGTTCCCCTTCCAGTGACCAGTCCCTTGTAGTAGAAGCACTTAGTCTCAGGCTTAGTTCCAGACTTGGGCTTCTTTACTTGAGCAGCAACTTGCTTGTCATTCTTCTTGAAGTTCCCCTTCTTCCCTTCACCCTTTTTCTTGAAACTGTTGGTCTTGTTGACCATCAACACTTGACGCTCCTTCTTGATTTCTACATCTGCAACCTTTGGCATTGCGAAGACCTCGGGAATTGTCTTATCCATCCCTTGCATATTATAGTTCAACACGAAGCTCTTGTATCTTGGTGGTAGTGATTGAAGAACTCTGTTAATGACACTATCATCAGGAAGATTAACTCCCAGCTGAGTCAAGTGGTTCTGGTACCCAGACATTCTGAGTATATGTTCACTGACAGAACTATTCTCCTCCATTTTGCAGTTGTAGAACTTATTGGAGACTTCATATCTCTCAATCCGGGCATTTGCTTGAAATATTAACTTCATCTCCTGGAACATCTCATATGCTCCATGACATTCTAAACATCGTTGAAGTCTTGGTTCTAAGCCATAAAGCATGGCACACTGAACTATCAACTAGTCATCAACTTTGCTCTGCCAGACGTTCATAACACCTGGTGTTGCTCCTGCAGCATGTTTGTCACCTACCGGTGCTTCCAGGACGTAATTCCTCTATGCAGCAATGAGGATAATCCTCAAGTTACGGACCCAGACTATGTAATTGCTACCATCATCTTTCAACTTAGCTTTCTCTAGGAACGCATTAAAATTCAATGGAACAATAGCACGGGCCATCTATCTACAACAACATAGACATGCAAAATACTATAAGGTACTAAGTTCATGATAAATTAAAGTTCAATTAATCATATTACTTAAGAACTCCCACTTAGATAGACATCCCTCTAACCATCTAAGTGATCACGTGATCCATATCAACTAAACCATGTCCGATCGTCACGTGAGATGGAGTAGTTTTCAATGGTGAACATGACTATGTTGATCATATCTACTATATGATTAACGCTCGACCTTTCGGTCTTAGTGTTCGGAGGCCATATCTGCATATGCTAGGCTCGTCAAGTTTAACCCGAGTATTCCGCATGTGCAAAACTGGCTTGCACCCGTTGTATGTGAATGTAGAGCTTATCACACCCGATCATCACGTGGTGTCTCGGCATGACGAACTGTAGCAATGGTGCATACTCAGGAGAACACGTGTACCTTGAAATTTAGTGAGAGATCATCTTATAATGCTACAGCCGAACTAAGCAAAATAAGATGCATAAACGATAAACATCACATACAATCAATATAAGTGATATGATATGGCCATCATCATCTTGTGCCTTTGATCTCCATCTCCAAAGCACCGTCATCATCACCATCGTCACCGGTTGATACCTTGATCTCCATCGAAGCATCATTGTCGTCTCACCAACTATTGCTTCTACGACTATCGTACCGCTTAGAGATAAAGTAAAGCAATTACATGGTGATTGCATTTCATACAATAAAGCGACAACCATATGGCTCCTGCCAGTTGCCGATAACTCCGTTACAAAACATGATCATCTGATACAATAAATATAGCATCATGTCTTGACCATATCACATCACAACATGCCCTGCAAAAACAAGTTAGACGTCCTCTACTTTGTTGTTAAAAGGTTTACGTGGCTGCTACGGGCTGAGCAAGAACCGTTCTTACGTACGCATCAAAACCACAACGCGGTATAGTGATTGCTTTTTGATCTTCAGAAAGAACCATGTTCATTGAATCTGATTCAACTAAAGTTGGAGAAACTGACACCCACTAGCCACATGTGTGCGAAGCACGTCGGTAGAACCAGTCTCGCGTAAACATACGCGTAATGTCGGTCTAAGCCGCTTCATCCAACAACACCGCTGAATCAAGAATCAACTAGTGACGGCAAGCAATATGTATATACCCACGCCCACAACTCCTTTGTGTTCTACTCGTGCATATAACATCTACGCATAGACCTGGCTCGGATGCCACTGTTGGGGAACGCAGTAATTTCAAAAAAAATCCTACGCACACGCAAGATCCATCTAGGTGATGCATAGCAACAAGAGGGGAGATTTTTGTCCACATACCCTCATAGACCTTAAGCGGAAGCGTTATGACAACGCGGTTGATGTAGTCGTACGTCTTCACGATCCGACTGATGCTAGCATTGAAGGTACGACACCTCCGCAATCTGCACACGTTCAGCTCGGTGACGTCCCACGAACTCTAGATCCAGCAGAGTGTCGGGGGAGAGCTTCGTCAGCATGATGGCATGATGATGAAGTTACCGACGCAGGGCATTGCCTAAGCACTACAACGATATGACCAAGGTGGAAAGCTGTGGAGGGGGGTGTGCGCACACGGCTAAGAGATCAACTTGTGTGTCTATGGGGTGCCCCCTTCCCACATATATAAAGGAGTGGAGGAGGGGAGGGCCGGCCCTCACTATGGCGCGCACTAGGGGGAGTCCTACTCCCACCGGGAGTAGGATTCTCCCCTTTCCCTAGTTGGAGTAGGAGAGGAAGGAAGGAGGAAAGAGGGAGAAGGCCCAATAAGGGCGCAGCCTGCCCTGGCTTCCCCTCTTTCTTTCCACTAAGGCCGAATAAGGCCCATATACTCCCCGGGGGGTTCCGGTAACCCCCCCCTCCCGGGGGGTACTCCGATAAATGCCCGAACTCACCCGGAACCATTCCGATGTCCAAACATAGGCTTCCAATATATCAATCTTTATGTCTCGACCATTTCGGGATTCCTTGTCATTCCTGTGATCACATCCGGGACTCCGAACAACCTTCGGTACATCAAAACACATAAACTCATAATACCGATCGTCACCAAACGTTAAGCGTGCGGACCCTACGGATTCGAGAACTATGTAGACATGACCGAGACTCACCTCCGGTCAATAACCAATAGCAGAAGCTGGATGCTCATATTGGTTCCTACATATTGTATGAAGATCTTTATCGGTCAAACCGCATAACAACATACGTTGTTCCCTTTGTCATTGGTATGTTACTTGCCCGAGATTCGACCGTCGGTATCTCAATACCTAGTTAAATCTCGTTACCGGTAAGCTCTTTACTCGTTCCGTAATGCAACATCCCGTAACTAACTCATTAGTCACATTTCTTGCAAGGCTTATAGTGATTTGCATTACCGAGAGGGCCCAGAGATAACTCTTCGATACATGGACTGACAAATCCTAATCCCGATCTATGCCAACTCAACAAACACCATCGGAGACACCTATAGAGCATCTTTATAGTCACCCAGTTATGTTGTGACATTTAATAGCACACTAAGTGTTCCTCCGGTATTCAGGAGTTGCATAATCTCGTAGTCATAGGAACATGTATAAGTTATGGAGAAAGCAATAGCAGTAAACTAAATGATCATCGTGCTAAGCTAACGGATGGGTCAAGTCAATCAAATCATTCTCTAATGATGTGATCCCGTTCATCAAATGACAACTCTTTGTCCATGGCTAGGAAACTTAACCATCTATGATTAACGAGCTAGTCAAGTAGAGGCATACTATTGACACTCTGTTTGTCTATGTATTCACACATGTACTAAGTTTCTGGTTAATACAATTCTAGCATGAATAATAAACATTTATCATGATATAAGGAAATATAAATAACAACTTTATTATTGCCTCTAGGGCATATTTCCTTCATATTGATGGTCCCCTGCACCTCTCGGCGATCCGGAGAAATCCTCTGCGATGACACCTCGATGTCACCTGCCCTAGGGGCGACGAAACTTGCGGAGGCATCTCACACTCCATCATCTCCGGCGGAAAATCCCATGACGAGGTGGATTGTTAAGGGAGATCACGGGCCGGACTGACACACATGAGTTAATATTATTCTCACAATTCATAAAGGAGCGGATGTATGTAAAGCGTCCTCCGGTACTTACGATTCGGCAAGGGGCTTGGTCCGGGGGCGGGGCTTGGGGATATCCTCAGTGTCTGAATCTGAGTCATCTGAAAGAGATAACTTTCCCCTCTTAGACGCTCTCGCCTCCAGGTCTGCCGAGGCCACCCTCTTTATCCCTTTGAGAGGAGGGTTATCTTCTGCTTCTTCGTCCTCTTTTTGTCTCCCTCGTGAGAGGAGGGAGCCTCCGTCCCTCCGGACATAGCGTCTGAGGTACCTTCATGGTGGAGGCCATTTTCGGCCTCCTTGTTCTTCTTCTTCTTGTCCTTCTTTACTGGCACCTGGTATGGCGTCGGGACCAGCATCCTCATTAGGAGGGAATCGGCTAAGCCTTCGGGAAGAGGGTCCGGACACCTGATCTGCCCCACCTTCTTTGTCCAGACCTGTTTAAAGGATGGAATGGTTAGTGTATCCCCTGGATTAACAAACCAAGCTATAGGCGGAAGCTTAGCCCTTACCAGGGGACGGATGGTTGCAGTCTAGACCAACGCCTTCGGACATCTCCGGCCATGACTTTTGAGATTTAAAGAGCAATTTCCAGATGGCTTTGTGCGTCGTGCCGAAGAATTGTCACAGAGGTCGCGTCCCTTCCGGATTAAACTCCAATAAACGGAGAGGTCGTCGCTGGCAGGGAAGGGTTCGGCGGATGAGCATCACCTGAATCACGTCAGTGAGGCGGGTGTTCTTCTCTATGGTACTTTTGATGCGGTTTTGCAGCATCAACACCTCATCGGTCGATCCCCAGTCTGGACCCTTGTTGGTCCATGAAGCGAGTCGCAGAGGGGGTACAGATCTGAATGCAGGAGTGGCTGCCCACTTGGTGCAACGGGGCTCGGTGATATAGAACCACTCCTGCTGCCATGTCCTGACAGTATCCACAAAGGCCCCTTTAGTCCATATAGCGTGAGGAAGCTTGCTCACCATGTCTCCGCCGCAATCCGCATGCTCCCCGTCGACCACCTTCAGCTTCACGTTGAACGTCTTGAGCCACAGGACAAAGTGTGGGGGATGCGGAGAAACGCCGCGCACATGACGATGAACTCCGAGATATGGAGGCAGGAGTTTGGTGCTAGATCGTTAAAATCTAGCCCGTAGTAGAACATGAGGCCGCAAACAAAGGGGTGAGGGGAAACCCTAACCCGCGGAGGAAGTGGGGGATGAGCAAGACCCTTTCGCCAGGCTCTGGGGTAGGGATGACTTTCCCCTTCATCGAAAGTCTATGTGTGATTTCCATGGTTAAGCACCTCGCCTCCCGGAGTCCATGGATATGCTTTGTCACGGAAGAGGCCACCCACTTGCCTTGCGAACCAGATCCGGACATGGTCGGAGAGCGTGGTGGCAATTGAGAAGGATTGAGACTTGGGCGCTGGAGCTCAATGATGGGAAGGCTGAGGAAGGAGAAGGTGATGGGTCCTTATCCCTTTATAAAGGCAACGAATGTCAAGCGACCCCGCACAAGCCTTAAAATTTGCCTATTCCCAAGGGGTCGAGCGGATGGCATGGTTGGATTACCCAAACCCTCATTGATGAAAACCCCGCAATAAGGGGACGCGGTCTTTGCTTGACAAGACGTGTTGCTGGAAGTTGTGTCTCGAAACGTGAAACAGGAGGCTGAAAAAATGGTTCAAAATAATAATAAGGCCGGGATTCAATGCCTCGCCGAAAAAGTTGTCTGAGGACATAACCTATTTTTGTTTAAAGTATTTTGCCTTTGTGGTCCAGGGTTGTAACTATTGCACAGAGCTGGATATAGTTCTTTTGATCAACTACTTTGGAGTATTCGGAGGAGGAACCCGCCTTGCAATGCCGAAGACAATCTGCGCGCTGGACACATCGTCATTGAAGCCTAGTTCAGGGGCTACTGAGGGAGTCCTGGATTAGGGGGTCCCCGGGCGTCCGGGCTATGTGACGTGGGCCGGACTGGTGGGCCGTGAAGATATAAGATAGAAGGCTTCCCCTGTGTCTGGATGGGACTATCCTTGGCGTGGAAGGCAAGCTTGGCGTTCAGATATGAAGATTCCTTTCTCTGTAAACCGACTTTGTACAAACCCTAGTCCCATCTGGTATCTATATAAACCGGAGGGTTTAGTCCGTAGAGGCAGTCATAATCATACAGGCTAGACATCTAGGGTTTAGCCATTACGATCTCGTGGTAGATCAACTCTTGTAGCCCATATACTCATCAAATTCAGTCAAGCAGGACATAGGGTTTTACCTCCATCAAGAGGGCCCGAACCTGGGTAAACATCGTGTCCCCTGCCTCCTTTTACCTTCAATCCTTAGACGCATAGTTTGGGACCCCCTACCCGAGATCTGCTAGTTTTGACACCAACACTCGCCGCGCACCCGTGCCGCCAGGGCCCTTCCCGCCGCAATCGCTGTTGTCGGCCCCGCCGCCACCCAGCACTGGGCCTGAGCCAACCATGCAGGGAGGCGTGCCGATCCAGCACGTCTGCTTCCCGGTGGCGCCGTCCCTGATTCCGGCCTAGCTGATCGGATCATCACTGCCGCCCGTCTACACTTCAGCAAGGGACCCGCCGACACTCACCCTGTAGTACGGTGACCCATCCGGCCCCGCGGGTCACTATGCGGGTCGCGTCAACACCGACCAGGCGCCCCCATCCTTGCTGCTCCGCACCTCCAAGCCAGTCGGCCAAGGTGCTCCTACCTAGATGCCACCACGGTTCACCAAAATTGACTTCGCCACTTATGACAGCACGAAGGATCCCCTCAACTGGCTCAACCAGTGCGAGCAGTTCTTTCCTGGGCAGCACACCCTAGCGTCGGAGCGCACCTGGCTCACATCCTACCACCTCCGCGGCGCGGCACAGACATGGTACTACGCCCTCGAGCGGGACAAGGGCGACATGCCCCTTGGGAGCACTTTCGCGAGCTCTGCCTGCTTCATTTTGGGCCACCGATCCACGGGAGCCGCCTAGCAGAGCTGGGCCGCCTTCCCTTCACCTCCACACTACAGGACTACGCCTACCGGTTTCAGGCCCTGGCATGCCATGCATCGGGCGTGATGGCGCAGCAGCGGGCCGAGCTATTCGTTGGTGGACTCCCAGATCACATCCGCGTTAACGTGGAGCTTCGGGGGCCCCAGGACCTCCAGACGGCCATGTACTATGCCTGCGCCTTCGAGTGTCCCGTGCAGGCCATGCAGCAGGCGGCCCTGGCTTGTGGAGGCCGACAGACCGCCAGGCAGCCCCCTGCACCTGGCCAGCCACCTCTGGTCGCTCCAGCGACTACAATCCCGGCTACAACGCGGCCCTTCCATCGTCTCTCTCAGGCTGAGCAGCTAGAGCGTCGGCGCCAGAGGCTTTGATATAACTGCGATGAGCCCTACGCACCGTGTCATGTTTGGCCGCGCCTCTTCTACTTGGAGACGGCCGACTACATCGAGGAGGACACACCCACCAACGGGCTCGGCAAAGTGCCGCCCCCAGTTGCTGCCGAGGCCGCACCCGCGGCCGCCCCAATGATGGCGCTCGTGGTCTCGCTCCATGCGCTTGCCGGCATCCGCGATGAGTGGACCATGCTGTTGCCAGTGATGATATACGGCGAGCGCCTTATGGCCCTCTTGGATACGGGCTCCAGACATGCTCCTGCCTGAGGCTACCATGCGCCGTTTAGCGCTTCAGCCGATGGGTGGGGAGCAACTTCGGGTCACGGTGGCCAACGGCGACCGTCTCCAGTGTCATGGGCTCGCGCAGAACATGCCCATCTCTATCGGCGACGGGCACTTCACCATCACGTGCACAGGCATCGACTTGGGCTTCTTCAACTTCATCCTCGGCGTCGACTTCTTGCGGACCCTCGATCCCATCCTCTGGGACATCGACACCCTAACGATGACCTTCTGTCATATGGCCGCCACATCCGGTGGGAGGGCATTGGGGGTGCCTCACCGATGACACCGCAGCTCTAGTTGGCGGCGACCACCACCGAGGCCGAGCATCCACTGTTGGATCACCACCTGCAGCAGCACGGCGACCTCTTCGATGAGCCGCAGGGCCTTCCGCCAATCCAGGTGTATGATCACCGTATTCATCTCCTGCCAGGCTTGGCACCAATGGTAGTACGGCCCTACCGATATCCTCAGCTGCAGAAGGACGAGATGGAGCGGCAGTGCACGCTCATGCTCGCCTTGGGCATCATCCGGATCTCCACATCACCGTTCTCCGCGTCGTTCCTCCTCGTCCGCAAGTCAGACGACATATGACGTTTCTATATCGACTACTGCGCCCTTAATGCCCTGACTCTTAAGTACAAGTTCCCTATCCCGATGGTCGATGAGCTCCTGGACGAGCTACATGGGGCACGCTTCTTCACCAAGCTTGATCTCCGGTCAGGCAAACACCAGGTGCGCATGCACCCGGATGATATTGCCAAGACGGCGTTTCGAACTCATCACGACCACTTTGAGTTCTTGGTCATGTCGTTTGGCCTCTCCAACGCGCCAGCAACTTTTCAGGCTCTGATGAACGACGTCCTCCGGCCCTACCTGCGTCGGTTTGTGCTTGTTTTCTTTGATGATATTCTTATCTACAGCGCCTCATGGGTGGAGCACCTTCAGCACGTCGCCATTGTCTTCAACGAGCTTCGAGCACACCCTCTTCATCTTAAGTGCTCAAAGTGCTCGTTCGGGATGGCTTCAGTCGCCTACCGGAAGTTTATCTGGGAGTTCGGCCTCATCGAGTCACCACTCAAGCGCCTGTTACACCGCGATGCCTTTGCCTTGGATGAGGAGGCGACCTCGGCATTCAAGGCCCTCAAGAGGGTCCTCACAACGGGCCCCTTCCTTTAGATGCCTGACTTCGACCGCCCATTCGTTGTAGACTGCGACGCCTCCGGTGCGTAGTTTGGCGCCGTCCTTCATCAGGGCAATGGACCCCTCGCCTTCTTCAGCAGGCCCTTCGCCGCGCGCCATCTTAAGCTCGCGGCCTATGAGCGGGAGCTCATTGGCTTGGTGTAGGCGGTGCGTCATTGGCAGACCTATCTGTGGGGTTGGTCTTTCTAGATTCGCACGGACCACTACAACCTCAAGTTCTTATTGGACCAGAGGGTATCGATCGGGCCACGGCATCAGTGGATCAGTAAGATCTTCGGCTTCGACTTCACCGTCAAGTACTGTCCGGGCCACCTTAACATCGAGGCTCACGCCCTGTCCCGCCGTGACGCCGACCACGACACTGCCGTCAACAACTCCGAGGGGGCGGCGCTCTGCATCCGCTCCGGTCCCTCTTCACCGATATCCGTCGGGTGACCACGGCTGCGTCAAACGCGCTCCTCCTTCAGCAGCAGCTAGCTGCGGGTGAGCTGGAGGAGCCATGGCACCTCACCGACGGGTTACTCCTGCATGGGCGCCGGGTCTTTGTGCCGGCGCATGACGATCTCGGTGACTAGGTGCTGTTGTTGGCCCACTCAGTGGGCCATGAGGGTGTGCAGAAAATCCTCCATCGTCTCTGCGCCAACTTCTACATTCTAGGTAACTGAGCCCTGGTCCACGACTAGGTGTCGTCTTGTGTGACGTGCCAGTGTAACAAGACGGAGACACTGCGGCCGGTTGGTCTGCTCCAGCCGTTGGAGGTGCCATCTCAGGTCTGGGCTGATATTTCCATGGACTTCATTGAGGCCCAAGGTGGGCGGCAAATCGGTCATTCTCATGGTGGTCGACCACTTCTCCAAGTATGCTCACTTCATCGTGCTTGGCCATCCCTACACTGCTGCGTCCGTGGACCGTGCCTTCTTCGATGGTATCATCTACCTCCATGTTCCCCTCTTCGATCGTCAGTGATCGGGACCCGGTGTTCACGGGGCATGTCTGGCGCGATCTCTTCCGGATGGTGGGCGTGAAGCTTCGCCTGGGCATGGCCTTCCATCCTCAGATGGACGGCCAATCGGAGGTCGTCAACAAGGTGATTTCCATGTATTTGCATTGTGTCACATGTGATCGTCCTCGCACTTGGGTGGATTGGCTCTCATGGGCGGAGTACTGCTACAACACCTCCTATCACTCTGCCCTGCGTGCCACGCCATTTGAGGTGGTCTACGGCAGACCGCCCCCACCCATACTGCTGGTTGATCTGGCGATGGCTCGGATGGAGGCGGCCGGTGATCTTTCACGGCGCCGGTACGAGATGCTAGCAGAGGTCCGGCAACGCCTCATTCAGGCCAAGCACTACTATGATGACCACCATCGCAAGGCGGAGTACACAGTGGGGGATTGGGTGTAGCTGCGTCTCCTTCACCGATCTACGCAATCACTAGACCCCCGCGTGAAGCGCAAGCTGGGCCCTCATTATGTCGGGCTCTTTGTTGTCTTGGAGCGCATTGGGAAGGTGGCTTCCCGCTTTCAGCTTTCAGCCGGTGCTCGCATCCACGACGTCTTCCATGTGGGGCTGCTCAAGCCTTTCCATGAGGAGCCACCTGCGGTCCCTCCCGCGCTTCCTCCGACCTCCGACGGGCGTCTTCTTCCGGGACCGGAGAAGGTGTTGCAGGCCCAGCTATATCGCGGGGTGTGGTACGTGTTGATTCAGTGGGCTGGACTTCCGGAGGAGGAAGCTACTTGGGAGCAGTGCGACGAGTTCTGCCAACACTACCTAGACTTCCAACTCAAGGACGAGTTGTTTGCGCAGGCGGGGAAAGATGTTATGACCAGGCAAACTTATGGCTGTAGGAGGCCCACCGGGAAGGTTTAGTTAGGGGCTTGGCCCACAAGTTACCTTATTTTTATGTTCGCATCAAGGTTATATAAACAAGCTATAAGACTCTTTTAAGAATTAAGCAATAACACAAATCATATTGCCCCGCTCCCAGAGGAGCCGGACCCTAGACCCTAGCCATGCCTTACACTGCCGCCGCCTCTTCTTCATCGCGCCATGGCGCCCCGCCGCCGGCAGCCGCGCTCAAGTCCCCGTCAACCCTCCTCCTTCCCGTACAACCTATGCCCTAGACCAGGTAGGGTCCTAGCTCCTACCAGCGTCCGTCTTCCTCTTGAAGATACATTTATTCTCAATGGCTTGCTAGTCATCAGGCAATTCCACCAAAGTCGACACTTTGTTCTTATATATGGATCCTATCTCAGATTTCACGGCCTCAAGCCATTTATCGGAATCTGGGCTCATCATATGTTCTTCATAGTTCATAGGTTCGTCATGGTCTAGTAACATGACTTCCAGAATAGGATCACCGTACCACTGGTGCGGAACATGCTCTGGTTAACCTACGGGGTTCGGTAGTAACTTGATCTGAAGTTTCATGATCATTATCATTAGCTTCCTCTCTAGTTGGTGTAGGCATTACGGGAACGGTTTTCTGTGATGAGCTACTTTCCAATTCGAGAGATGGTACAATTACCTCATCAAGTTCTACTTTCCTCCCACTCACTTCTTTCGAGAGAAACTCCTTCTCTAAAAGGGATCTATTCTTAGCAACAAAGATCTTGCCTTCTGATCTGTGATAGAAGGTGTACCCAACAGTTTTTTTTGGGTATCCTATGAAGATGCATTTCTCCGATTTGGGTTCGAGCTTATCAGGCTGAAGCTTTTTCACATAAGCATCGCAACCTCAAAACTTTAAGAAATGACAGCTTAGGTTTCTTGCCAAACCACAGTTCATACGGTGTCGTCTCGACAGATTTAGATGGTGCCCTATTTAATGTGAATGCAGCGTAATGGTGCCCTATTAGATATGTTGCAATCTATGATGTCTCTTACCGATTTACCACTATCGTTTTGGGGTTATGCATTAGAGACGATGTTCGGACACACCATTACATTGTGGTGTTCCGGGTGGCATGAGTTTTGAAACTATTCCACATTGTTTTAAATTAAGGCCAAACTCATAACTCAAATATTCGTCTCCGCGATCAAATCGTAGAAACTTTATTTTCTTGTTATGATGATTCTCCACTTCACTCTGAAATTCTTTGAACTTTTCAAATGTTTCAGACTTGTGTTTTATCAAGTATATATACCCATATCTTCTCAAATCATCTGTGAAGGTCAGAAAATAACGATACCCATCGCAAGCCTCTACACTCATCGGACCGCATACATCGGTATGTATTATTTCCAATAAGTCAGTGGCTCGCTCCATTGTTCTGGAGAACGGAGATTTGGTCATCTTGCCCATGAGGCATGGTTCGCAAGCATCAAATGATTCATAATCAAGTGATTCCAAAAGTCCATCAGCATGGTGTTTCTTCATGCGCTTTACACCAATATGACCTAAATGGCAGTGCCACAAATTTGTTGCACTATCATTATCAACTTTGCATCTTTCGGCATCAATATTATGAATATGTGTATCACCACGATCGAGATTCAACAAATCATTCACATTGGGTGTATGACCATAGAAGGTTTGATTCTTATAAAACAGAAAAACAATTTGACTTAAATGAATAATTGTATTGCAATAAACATCATTTAATCATATTAATGCTCAAAGCAAACACCAAATAACAATTATTTAGGTTCAATTCTAATCCCGAAGGTAGAGGGGGTGTGCGATGGCGATCGTATCAACCTTGGAATTACTTCCAACACACATCGTCACCTCGTCCTTAACTAGTATATGTTTATTTTGCAACTCCTATTTCGAGTTACTACTCTGAGCAACTGAACCAGTATCAGATACCGAGGGGTTGCTATAAACACTAGTAAAGTAAACATCAATAACATGCATATCAAATATACCTTTGTTCTCTTACAGTGACCATTTCCTTTGCACTAGAAGCACTCAGTTTCAGGCCTGGGTCTAGCTTTTGGCTTCCTGGTGGGAGTGGCAACTTTCTTGCCATTCTTTTTAAAGTTTCGCTTTCTTTCCCTTGCCTTTTTTCTTGGACCTAGTGGTCTTGTTAACCATCAACACTTGATGCTATTTCTTGATTTCTACCTTCGCTGATTTCAGCAACGCGAGGAGCTTGGGAATCGTTTTCGCCATCCCTTGCATATTATAGTTCATCACGAAGTTCCAGTAACTTGGTGATAGTGACTAAACAACTCTGTCAATCACTATCTTATTTGGAAGATTAACTCCCACTTGATTCAAGCAATTTTAGTACCCAGACATTCTGAGCACTTGCTCACTAGCTGAGCTATTCTCCTCCATCTTGTAGGCAAAGTACTTGTCAGAGGTCTCATACCTCTTAACATGCGCATGCCTCTGAAATATCATTTTCCGCTTCTTGGAACATCTCATATGCTCCATGGCGTTCAAAACATTTTTTAAAGTCCCGGTTCTAAGACGTAAAGCATGGTGCACTAAACTTCAAGTAGTGATCATACCGAGCTTGCAAAACATTCATAATGTCTGCATCTGCTCCTGCAACAGGTTTGTCACCTAGTGGTGCATCAAGGACATAATTCTTCTGCGCAACAATGAGGATAATCCTCAGATCATGGACCCAGTCTGCATCATTGCTACTATCATCTTTCAACTTAGTTTTCTCTAGGAACATATCGAAAATAAAACAAGGGAGATATACGTGAGCTATTGATCTACAACATAGATATGCAAATACTATCGGGACCAAGTTCATGATAAATTAAGTTCAATTAAGCATATTACTTAAGAACTACCACTTATTTAGACATCCCTTGAGTCACCTAAATGATCATGTGATCCATATCAACTAAACCATGCCCGATCATCACATGAGATGGAGTAGTCTTCAATGGTGAACATCTCTATATTGATCATATCTACTATATGATTCACGTTTGACCTTTCGGTCTCTAGTGTTCTGAGGCCATGTCTGTACATGCTAGGATCGTCAAGTTTAACCCGAGTATTCCGCATGTGCAAAATTGTCTTGCACTCATTGTATGTGAACATAGAGCTTATCACACCCGATCATCACGTGGTGTCTCATCACGACGAACTGTCGCAATGGTGCATTCTCAGGGAGAACACTTATACCTTGAAATTTTAGTAAGGTATCATCTTATAATGATATCGCCGTACTAAGAAAAATAAGATGCATAAAAGATAAACATCACACTACAAAAAATACACTTCCGTGATGATACGTGTTTGTCACAGTAGGTCACGTTTTCTGTCATGCATGTACATCCATGACGGTTTTATGACAGAATCAAGATAGTCATACCAGTGTTGTCGTAGAAGTGTTCCATGACATTACCAAAATTACCGTCACGGAAGTGTCCACTTCCATGACGATAAATCGCGCATCATAGAAGTGCTTTCGTCAAGGGTGACCGACACGTGACATCCACTGTAACGGGTTGCCTTAAGCTACCAGGTCCAATTTTGGATCCGATAGCCCATTAACAACCCG
This sequence comes from Triticum dicoccoides, assembly GCF_002162155.2. Taxonomy (NCBI): domain Eukaryota; kingdom Viridiplantae; phylum Streptophyta; class Magnoliopsida; order Poales; family Poaceae; genus Triticum; species Triticum dicoccoides. The sequence continues at coordinate 261,725,011 of NC_041382.1, read as the reverse complement.
GACCAATGGGGATTTTCCACGTGTAAAATTCTCATTGGCCGGAGGAAACACGTGTTTGCTCCTCGGTGGACCAGATGTCGTCTGTCCATTGGAGGAGACATGCCTATGATACGCTGACACGTGGCAGGGCCTAACAGAGGCCCGTATAGGTTAAAAAGGCCAGCCCAGTTAAAGGCTCGTAGCACTTACTCAGGTACTACTGAGCCAGCCCAATAACGGCATGTTTAATGAAGGCCCATTTACGGCCCGAAGCCAGATCTAGCCCGTTAATTGTTTGCCGAATATTTCGGCCCAATTACAGCCCAGTGACTTTCGTCCTGTTAGAGGCCCGATGTAGACATGGGCCCATTTCAGCCTGGTGTGTCTTTCGTCCAGGGAATGTCCCATGCTGCACATGGGCCATATATGGTCTGACGCAACATCCTGCCCACAAACGGCTCGTTGATTTGGCCCGTTGATGCCTATACTAAGCTTTAAGCCTCTTAAAGGCCCATGATATCAGTGGGCCACCTAAGGCCCGAGATATGTTTCGGCCTGGTAACGGTCCGTCATATAACCGGGCCAAAAAAGGCCTGGTCTACATTTCAGCCTGCTGAAGGCCCGTCAACGACTAGTGAAAATTGAGGCCCGACATGAATTTTGGCCTGCTAAAGGCCCATGGTTTCTTTTGGGCCGTAACAGGCCAGCAGAATGTTCAGCCTCTTAATGGCCCAAACGCTACATGGGCCAAACTAAGCGTTGGGTCCACAAAAGGCCGAACTAAAATTTGGGCCGAATATAGGCCGGAGTAAGTTGTGGGCCTAGCGCAAAGTGCGAAGGCCCCAATAGCCATTCGGGCCCAAGAAAGATGCAGGCCGGCCCAAATGTGGCCCGCTAAAAACTTGGCCCTTTAGAGGCGAATGTTTTGGCCCGGTTGACTACATTAGATTTTTTTCAGATAACGAATGATGGCAGTAACTAGTAGGAATTAAGAACAAACCTACTCTATACAATAAAGAAATTACGGCATAGTAACTTAGAGTAAAACCTACATTATACAATAAAGGATTTATGGTATATTACATCAACTGGGCATCAAAGTTCGCCACCAGTGATCATAAAGCGCAACAAAGAAGAAGATTGCAAAAATTGGGCACCATTGCAGCGTAACAAAATAATACTGAAGTGAGACCACTTCCAAGACAGTTCAAGAAAGGTTAGCCTTGCGTGGGAACTGTTGCGTAAGCTCCTGAGCAAGGCTGTGAGACAAGCCTAGCATGTCGATCATAGCTTCCAGGTGTGGCTATTTAGCAATGAGGTTCTCATTGGTGTTCTCTGCAATCTTTTTTAGAGATAGGACTTCAAGTCGAAGTTGAGTTGCAGAATGCCTTTCTGCTACAACTTGGGACTAAAGAAGTAGAACTGATTCAGACAACGAATTCTGTGAGCTTGAACACTCCATCAAGACAAGACTTTGGGGTTGTCTCGCTATCTTCAAGATGTTTTTCCTTCTTTGCTGCAATATATGTTGGGTTTATCTCACAGCCTTCAGCAAACTTATGCATGCCATCAGGCATATCACCCTAAAACAAGCAGAGAGATGACAGGTTTTGCACGTGTATAAACAAAGATGATAACTGTGCTGTCAATTCCATCCAATTTCAAATTAGAAAATAAAAAGTAAGTTCAAAATATCAATAGCATAATTTGGCATCGTTCATAATGCGGGGAGCTTCACCACACTACTGGGTTACCATGTCAACATAACAAGCATAGATGAAGGGCAAAGACAATCGTTGTATCTATTTTGGTTAATGTGCATGGCATGTTGTTCATATCATCAGCCACATCAGTAAGATAAAACAGGAGATGACAAGGTGCAAACGTGGGGTGCTTCACCACACACTGGATTATATATCCACAAAAACAAGCATACACATAGGGAGTATTGAGTAATGTGCATGGTATGAATAAGGAATTTGGTTTTACAAGTAAAACTTGGAACTTACGGTTTTTGCGAACATGCATTTTGATAGAAACAACAAACTAAATAGAAGTAAATGATAGGGAGTATGAGCAAATTAAACAACAGTTGAGGATAAAGGCTTTAGAAGGACAGACTTACATTAACAGTTAACATTGGCTTTATAATGCCCTTCTCCATGCACAGAATCTTCTTCATAAGCATTGCATGTGCTCTACATTTTGTAGAGAGTAATTATTGATATGATAATGCTAGAAGGGATAGAGGATAATGAAGATAAGATGTAGATTGATGCTACATAATACACTACCAATCCCTGGAAGTACAAGCGTTACAGGACAAAATGTACTGACAATAGTAATGGGCTACACTTCTGCACTGGCATTGTCTGTGTATTCAACTTTTTGGTAAGATTAAATATAGATCTGATATTTTTTAGTAAATGGTGAGCGAGGAAGATAAGATGCAGAAAGCATTGTGTTGATTCTAAATTTATGTAAGAGTCCATACTGATCTTATAATGTCCACCAAATGTACGATAACGAGGCTAACATGTGCAGTGATGCTACATAATCAAATAGCTATGAAAGTAAGTATGGTCATACAGGGCAAGAGGTACTCACAAGAGAAATGCAGTGTGCAGTATAGTTGCGAGATTCTATGGTCCCTTGAGAATGAATGTTCTTCTGCTAACAGTTTTCGTACAAATGAGACATTAAGGCAAATGCAGAAATGTAGTTCAAATTGTGATGTGATATCATAGATAGTACCTTACACTGCAGACGAGACCAATGTGTAACAAGATTATTCCAGTCACTGTCGGATAAATGTAGCACCAGAGACTTTACAGAAATTTCTTTTAGAGGCTTGTCATCGAAGTGCGCTTGACTCGGTTAGGAACGATACTTCATCAACGAGTGCTTGAAAAGCGCAACCAACCCTTGCTCGTCTTGATAATCCAGTTTGGTCCTCGCCTATGTAAAAAAATGAAATCTTGTGTCTTCTGTCAGCAGAAACATATGCAGTAATTACCATGAGTAACATTAGTACATTACTTACGCGTAAGTTGCGGAGAAAGACTGGAAATTGTTCTGTGTCTGCGGTATAATCTTTCCATGAAAGAAAGATGCACACAAAGTTCCTGACTACAATATGAGCTTCATCTTCTAAACTAGGAAAAACTAGCACAGGGGTCCTATTTGCTGCAATTGGGGATCTCTCTAGTTCGAAAAGGGATTTGGCAACTGGATTTGGTGTACTCATTGCTGGAATGGGGGTTTTGCGTCGTAGAGCTGGTGCTATGTCAACTGGCATCATCATACTGTTTGCTGCAGTTGGGGTCTGCTGAGTTGGGGCATCAAAAATGACCAGTGTAGTAGGGCTAGAGTCTGCTAGAGTTGGGGTGTTTTGTGGGTTAGGTGAAATTGCAACTACACCTAATGGGCTATTTGATTTATCAGGTGTCACTACCTTTTCCAAATACTTTGCTCGTGCTCCTCCGTGATCAGCAATCGCCCTCTTCCAAATACACAAGAACAACATTTGAATGGATAAATATGGTATGATGACACATGGAATATGTATTGAAAATGGATAGGCAGGGCGTATTCACATACACGATGTGTAAACTAAGCTAATGGCAATGCAACAAAGTAGAAGTAATGCAAAGCATCAGTTGTAAGATACGTGCGACCAATATAACCTTGGAAAGTTAGAGCAAGCACCTTGATGGGTGAATAAGATAGGGCATCTGCCTCCGACTCCTCTACTAGGGACCTACATTGACTTAGGTCTCCCTCTAGCTCAGAATCACTTTTAGGATCATATTCTGAGCATGAATCTGTAGGTGGAGAGCGTTTGCATTACATTGCATCCAGACTTGATTTCAGTCCCTTAATGCCAAGTTTGACAGCCATGGCATTGTTCTACTTTATTCTTTTCATGCGCGCAAGCTCATAATCATTATGATGTTGTTCAGAATCTGAGATTCATAAAAACATAAATAGTAGTCAGATTATCTATGGAATGCATTGCGGATTCAACTTAGAGAGTGTCTCCTTATAAACCCCTGCATATGCAAAGTTCACCCCCCAACCGTGCTAACCAGACCACACACAGAAATACAAACCTCTTATGTCTCTATAACAGGCAGACACACCTTTCAAAACTGAAGTAGGAACATTAGAATCATATCAAATTCATATTTGAACAAATAAACTAAGGAATTATGAGTGGCATAATGTTTAGCTTCAAGGGTGGAGTGCTGGTAGTGCGACACAAAGCAAGTAGGCAGATTGTATTCCATGTAAAAGATCATAGACTATGTAAAAGCTGGAAATAACACTTTCTTTCTATACAATGCAGTACCTGTTGCCCACACATGATGGAAGAGATCACACAGAGAAATACTATTCACTCATGTCTACGGTTCTAGTATTTTGAAACAGGGTGGTCCACCCTAAAAGAATATTGACAACAAATATGACAAGGCAAACATAGATGTAGTGAATCAATTATTTACTTGTGAGCTTACTAGGACAAGTATGCAGAATTGTAACTGCAGTAAGAGACCATCCAAAATCTAAATCAAGAAGTTTGTCTAGCACTTATTGTTTGCAACTAATCGACGTGAATAATTGGATATCATATCGAATGATTACGAAAGACAAGTAAGATTGTCAATAAACCTGGCCTGCAGTAGTAATCTGGGTCAATGTCACTACGACCAACAATCCAAAATAACTAGTGTCTGTTCCTAGGGCCGGAATTTTGAAACCCTGTGAAATTTACAGGTACTAAAGATTACTGAAATACATCTGAACCATTAAGTGTAGGTAGCACTCAGCACACAACAAACCCTAATGACAGTCCTACCTAATGAGTAATGAATCAATTAGAAAATGGGTGATGAGGAGTGGCTGCTGAGTGTTGAGGACGTATCTTAGGATAAATTGGGTTGGCTTAGTGGGTGTTGCACGCTTGAGCCCTAAATGGACTGGGAAGGTAGGCATGGCGGCACGCCCGGGTAGCGGTGACGTTGTTGGGCGAGCTGCTCGTGACCTCTTGTTAGTCAGGCGTATCCTCCTAGAGCCATGTCGTCCGGGGATGGCAAGTCATCTGTGAGGCAGGCGGCTGGGGGCTAGTAGAGATCGGAAGCACGCAACAGAATAAAGGGGAATCGGGGCCGAGGCTGACCCAAAATCCCAGGGTGGGCCGCGGCCCACCGTGGGCACCCTAAAGAGATACACACCCGAGCGGCGAACATGCAATTTCATAACTAAATTAGGAATATTTAGCTGACCAATTAAACGACTCTGTTTTAATAATATCAGATTCGTATTTGAACAACTAAGCTTGTTTAGCTTGATGTGTGGAGCAGTGCTATTATGACACAAAGCACGTATGATGATCGTATAGTGATTATAAAAGGGGGAAACCCTAAGCAATTTTTTTGAGCAAAAGAGGGTTTCCCCTCCGATTTATATTAAAGAAACCACCACGGAACCAACATGATCAATTAAACCCTAAGCATGATCAATTAAACCCTAAGCATGATCAATTAAACCCTATTATGACTGTGCCATGGCAGATTTAAAGCTGCAAACCAGAGAAATGCTATTTAGCATCCATTGTTTGCTTCGAACTATAAGAACTAAATTCTAAGAGCTGGAAAGAAAGTACAGTAACCAAGTTATGATCTATTTTCTGGTTGAGATCAAAAAGTTGAGAAGATATGAAGTACCACCTCTCTTCCAGCGCCGTGTAGGCATCGGGGGTGCGATGGCTGTCGGTGGCATTGAAGCAGATCTGCGATGGTAGAAGGGTGCATTGGGGGATAAGTCCTGTTGCGGTGGAAGAGAAGTTCATGCGAGGGCCCCGGCAAAGAGGACGACGGCGTCGATGAAGCGATAGGATGCGATGCAAGGCTCTTGGTCTGTCGCCATGGATGAGAAACGTCCATCTCTAGCAGTGGACGATGCGGTCTTGGTAGGCGCTCTGGCATGGTGGAGGATGCTGGCGATGGATGGGGTGGAGGACGGCGGTGATGGATGGGGTGGCGGACGGAGGAGGCTGGTGTGGGGATGGTGTTCTAGTGCAGAAGGTGTATGAATGGGAAAATGGAGGGAGAGGTACAGGGAACCATGTTTTTGGGACACGCATGTCTGAAATATGGGGAAGTTACGAACTTAGCCCATGTTTAAAATTTGGACGTCTCGTTGGTTGGGGATAGGACGGTAATCTCGCTTCTCGCCAATATTTGCCCAGAGCGATTTCGGGCGAGGAGAGGGTGTTTTGGCGCCCATGGTTGGCGCCCACGGTGTATGAACGGGGCTGATAGGTAGGGCGGTTGTGTCATGTCTGAGTGACATTACAAACCTGTCGGTATTAAAAATATTTGCCTACATCGATTTCGGCCGAGTCGAGTTTGTTTTGCCGCCCACCGCGTATGAATGGGGAAATGGAGGGAGAAACAGAGGTCTTTCGGACGAGCTTGAATCAAATGTGTTTTGCCTCCCATGTTTGGCGCCCACCGTGTCGGAATGGGCTTAGAGGCAGTCGTGTCACGTCTAATTGAAGTTACTAACCTACCCCTATTGAGAGAAGTGGAAATCAGACCGATGGATTGTCTGTGTAAGGGGTAGACAGTAATTTCCATCTCCCAAACACTTGGCTTCGAGCAGCCAACGTGGGAGTGGACATTTTACCGCCTCTTTCGAATTTTGGGACAATAAGCATCCACGTTTACCCTGGCAACTAAATTCGGATCCATTTTGTATTCCTATACGAATCTTTATAAATCATTCTATGTGTTTTTATATATCTTCAAAAGCATGACAAAGATGTATTCCACTGTCATATATAAATATCATTTACAAATGTCGATACTCGAATTCAGAAGATAGAATCCAGTTTAAGGTGAATTCAAATATTTGGAACACTTTATGTCCAACTCCCATTTAGATATGTATGGATCAATAATATCAACTAACAAACATAAGCCAGGCCGATTTACTTTTTTGCTAGAAGAGCATCCTTTTTAGCGAAGCTAGTACAACATCTTGGCCCTTTCCGATGCGTGCCACTTATGGTCCATCTATACTACTAATATTGCTGAATGCACATTCAGTCCGATTGGCATATTTGTAGGTCTGGCACAACAATCAAAATGAAATGTCTCCGAGTCTTATCAATTAATACAGACTTGTGCTCAAATAAAATTACAAACCAAAAAACAAAAAACAATTATTACATGATCTCTAAAACAAATGTTTTGATCGATTACATGAACAAACAACACGAAGGTTATTCAACGATGGAAAGAACATTTCACCTATGATTTACCAAGTGGGAATTTAATTTCCTTTTTTTCCTTCAGGAGCATAACAATGCGGTCAGTGTCAGCTTGCTTCATTTTGAAATCCACCAAATATTTAATGGTTGTCTTGAGTACTGCTTGTGATTGTGTTGTTTGCGTCCTCAACATGTCAACTTCATCTCTAAGTGTAGAAGTAGAATCTCTTTCTACCACTAGTTTAGCCTCTAGAGCATCAGCAGTTGGCAATTCATGATGCGCGATCGGGCTGGTGCCACTGCTGTGGGATGATACAATGTCCATGGGGGGCTCGCTCTTTGATCCTGGGCTAACCTATTTTGCCATTAAAGTTTCGATTGGATTCTGAAAAGTTGAAGTTAGCAAAACATCTCAATTGGGAGTTATAACAGCAAACTAGTAAAACAAACAAGGAATTAAAGAGTTCCAATTGGATGCTGAAAAGTAGTTATTAACATCATTGTAACCAGTTGTTGCCGCAGCAAAGCAGTTAAACAAACAAGTTTTGCAAAAGGTACCTGTTGTGGCATTGGAGTTCCTCTTGGATCCTAAAAAGTTTGAGTAGCCAATAATGTGATTAGAGCAACCGATTGCAGCAGCAAAGCAGTTAAACAAACAAGTTTTGCAAAAGGAACCTGTTGTGGCATTGGAGTTTCTCTTGGATCCTGAAAAGTTGAGTAGTTAGTAACTTGATTAGAGCAGCAAGTTACAGCAGCAAACCTATTACACAAATATATTTTTGAAAATGTACCTGATGTGCAATTGGACTTCCAATTGGATCCTGAAAACTTGAAGTTGGTAAGATGATTACAGCAACAAGTTACAGCAGCAAACCAGGTAAACAAGGAAGTTTCTGAAAACATACCTGTTGTGCCAACGGAGTTTCAGTTGGATCCAGCAAACTTGAATGTTAGCAATCAATAAATAAAGTTTTGCAAGAGCCATAAGAAACGAACATCAAACTAGTAAAACTAACCAGTTTTGGCAATGTATTTAATTACACATGAAGTAGTAAAGCTAACAAGTTCTTGGCAATGTATTAAAGTAGCAAGTCGGTACCATTTACGAGCAACACAGACATCTGTAAATTTCTTTGATGTAAGCAAAATGATTCCAACACATATATAAGTTAAAAAGACGGTGTCTGTCGGTGTCAAAACCGGCGGATCTCGGGTAGGGGGTCCCGAACTGTGCGTCTAAGGCGGATGGTAACAGGAGGCAGGGGACATGATGTTTAACCCAGGTTCGGGCCCTGTTGATGGTGGTAAAACCCTACATCCTGCTTGATTTATTCTTGATGATATGAGTATTACAAGAGTTGATCTACCACGAGATCGGAGAGGCTAAACCCTAAAAGCTAGCCTATGGTATGATTGTATGTCGTCCTATGGACTAAAACCCTCCGGTTTATATAGACACTGGAGGGGGTTAGGGTTACACAAGGTCGGTTACAAAGGAGGAGATATATGTATCCGTACTGCCTAGCTTGCCTTCCACGCCAAGTAGAGTCCCATCCGGACACGAGACGAAGTCTTCAATCTTGTATCTTCATAGTCCAAGAGTCCGGCCAAAGGATATAGTCCGGCTGTCCGGAGACCCCCTAATCCAAGACTCCCTCAGTAGCCCCTGAACCAGTCTTCAATGACGATGTGTCCGGCGTGCAGTGTTGTCTTCGGCATTGCAAGGCAGGTTCCTCCTCCGGATACACCACAGAAGAGTTTGAATACAAGGATAGTGTCCGACCCTGCAAAATAAGTTCCACATACCACCTTAGAGAGAATAATATTTCCACAAATCTAATCTGCTGACACGTTTTGGCAACATGACATCATGCCATGGCCCGGCATTCATTCGAACCATTTTTCTTTAACCAGCCCCGCACATAACACGAGGCAATCTCTTGACACGTCTTGTCAAAGCAGAGATCGTGTCCCCCTTATTACGGGATTCTCATCAATACGGGTGTGGGTAACCCAACCATGCCATCAATTACCATGCTTGGGGGATAAGCGAGTTTTACCTGGCTAGTGGGGCGCATAGTTTCGGCCGCCCTTATAAAGGGATAAGGTTTAACCTTTTTCTACCCACACCTTCTTCCTCCTTTCTCATCCATTCTTGCGCACTCGAGCTCCAACGCCCAAGTCCACATCCTTCTCCTCAACCTTCTCCAAACATGTCCGGAGCGGGAGGCAAGTGGATGGCTTCCTCCGTCACGGAGGGACACATCCAAAAGCTGCACGGAGCCGGATACTTAGCCGCGAATATCGCGCATCGGCTGCCTGCTGCGGGGCAGATCGTCCCTACCCCAGAACCTCACGAGAGGGTAGTCTTCCTCCACCACTTCCTCCGCGGACTGGGGTTTCCCCTCCATCCATTCGTCCGTTGTCTTATGTTCTACTACGGGTTGGACTTTCATGATCTGGCCCCAAATTTCATCTTCAACATTTCGGCGTTCATCGTCGTGTGTGAGGCTTTCCTCCATCCGGCCCCACTTCGGCCTGTGGCTGAAGACCTTCAATATAAGGCCGAAGGTGGTGGGAGGCCAACAAGCGGAATGCGGCGGAGCCATGGTGGGCAAGATGCCCAATGTTATATGGCTCGAAGGCTCCTTCGTGGAGACCATAAAGGGGTGGCAATCGGCGTGGTTCTACATCACCGAGCCGTGTAACACCAAATGGGTGGTGGCCCCCGAGTTTTAATCCGGAATCCCCACGTGGCTCACCTCCTAGAAAGAGAAGAGCCTATCCTGGGGTTCATCGGTGGAGCTGGACGGACTCCAGAAATGTATCCGGAATATGGCAAGCTAGAAGCTCAAGCTTGTCAACATAGTCCAGATCATGCTCTTCCGCCGGATCCTCCCGTGCCAACAACGGTATTTCAATTTATGGGAGTTCGACCCGGCCCGGCACCAGACTCTAAGCGAGCTCTTTGACACGATGCACAAAGATGCCTGGAGGGTGCTGTTCAAGGGTGCTGAGGTCCCTCCCTCTCTCACCGAGGACCGCGGGTTAAGCGCGAAGCGCCCTGCGAATCCGGTAAGTTTTGTACATCTGGTAGGATTTTTACTTCCCATAGCTTAACCATGTGCGGGGTCTGAGCTCCCATGCATTTGACAGGACTGGGTGGGGGCATCAGAGAACATCAACTGTCTGGCCCCTCTGCCCGAAGACACTATGGACGGTCTCCTAACGCAGATGCTGACTCCGGATCCTTACAAGGTGCCGGAGAAGACAAAGAAGAATGCCAAGGGAACCAGAAAGAGTTCCCGGCGCCAGGTGGTATCAGACTCATCGTCCGATGACTCTGCGACGCACTCCTCCCACGAAGACGAGGAGGAAGATGAAGATGCTTCCCCTCCAGCCGGGGGAGACAAGAAAAGGAAGGCCGCCCCAACCGGGGGGGCGAAGGGTCCAAGAAGGGAAGGACTCTCCTTCCGGACTGCTCCACCACCACCGCCGAAGACAAAGACGAGTGGCTGCTCAGGGCCAAGCCCCTGGCGAAGTCATAAGTATTCGGATACCAGAGTAACTCATAGCATACCTTTTTTGCACTGCTTCTCCTAACGCCGAATATGATTATGCATACCGCCCCAAGCCCGTATCGACGTATCTTCGTCGGACGGCTCCTTGGACTCGTCGGATATGGATAGCGATCCACTTCCGACCGCCACCTCCCCTTGCCCTATGGAAAATGCCGAGGTATTGTCTCAAGAGGCACCGGGTCGAGCGGAAACAGTCCCGGAGGCGCCTCAAGGCGACCTTCCGGACTCCGGGAGCAGAGGGAGTAAGGCTCCCGAGGGCTCCGAGTTCGGCCTTCAGCCGAACACTGCGCCGGAACCTCCAGTGGTTCTGGACTCGGGCAGGCGGGCTCCTTCCAAAAGGGGCAAGACGCCCATGCCGGTGACCTTTGTCCATCCAGAGGCATTGAACAATCTGCTGGGAGCGCTTCACAGCGCTTCCATCGACGAAGAGCACCGCACTATTATGAGTGTGGTGATCCAGAAGGTTCAGTCCGCCAAGAGTGGACTGACTGAAGCCTGTGCCAGCCTTCTAATAGGCTTTGAGGTAAGTATTTGAAATATAGGAAAAATATTACCACATAGACAGTAGCCCCTGATGCTCTATTTGGTGTTCACAAAGAAAAGCTGAATAGAGGATCAAATAATATCTGCAGGAGTCTAATATAAGTATGTCTGTATGCGTATGCAGGCTTCGCTGCTGACCTTTGCTGCACTGACTGCGGAGGTCGCCGTACTGAAGCAGGACCTCGAAGGGTTCGAGAAAGAGCTCGGCCTTGCCAAGAGGCATCTCGAGGAGAACAAAGTTAAGTAATGCCTAGTCTATAGATATGTATATATATAAAAAGGATGTGATTGCAAAATGAAAGGATCATCTTTAATTTTCCAGGGGCCACGACCGAAGTGGCAACCCTGAAGAAAGTGCTATCCGAGGCTGAAAACAAAGTGGCCCGGGAGCTCACCGAGCGGGAAAAACAAGAGGCACGGGTGGGTGAGGTGTAGCAAGAGCTCCACTCTCTCGTGACGAAGCACGAGGCATTGGAGCTTGACTTGAAGACGCGAGAGTCCGAGCTTGCCGCGGCCCTTGAGAGTGCAAAGAGTGCCAAGGCTAAAGCCCAAAAGGCCCTCCAGGAGATTGATGTGATGAATAAGATAGCGGCGGGTAAGGCATTCAATATGCAAAGCAAGCATGCTAAAGTAAATTACTTGTTACTTACCCAGGTCCAGAGCTCTCCAGGAGCATTCGCGGATTTGCCCCGCAGCGTGTCGGATGCCGCACGGTTTTACCAGGCCGAGGAGGGAAGCTCAACGGAGAAGTTGTTCTCGTCTCAGTATACTGGGACCGAACACCCGATGCTTTTGAGCGACCAGCTGAAGCAACTGGTCGAGCTGCACAAGGCGGCCGAACAGGCCATGAAGGGCTTTATAGTCCGGATGTGGCCTGGCGACGCCCTTCCCAACAGCTACTTTGGCATGGTGAGGCGGCTTGTGGATGCCTGCCCACGGCTAGAAGTCATCAAGCGGTCCATCTGCATCGAAGGTTTACGCCAGGCTTTCGCCCGTGCGAAGGTGCACTGGGCCAAGATGGACGCCGTGAAGCATCGCCACCCCGAGATGTACTATGAGGGTGTTTTGAAGGGTGCCCGTCTTGTAGCGGGCGAATGTGCGAAAGATGTAATATTTGAATAAACTTGCTCGTGTAATCCTGTATTATGAAAACTTCTTCATATGCCTATGCAACGCTTGTTTGGATTTAAAATATTACCTTCTGTTCGGATGTTTATCAAATCTGAGAGATGGCTAGTCGTCGGCTTCTACCCCCATGCCACGAGTGCTGGGGTGTTCGGGATAAACCTGAGCACTCTTGTTCCCATTTTTGGGTCCTTCGAGGGAGGTGCTCAGCACAACGAACAAGGCAATCGGACTATAATGCGTTATCACTCTTACTTAGCCATAGAATTCTATAATTTTAAATTTCGGCGAAGCCCCTAGTATTCGAAAGGCCGAATTCGGGGCGCTATACATGCCTTAAGACGGACAGGGCCGACTCCTCGCTCTAAGCGGCATAAGTCTTTAGGGACTTGAAACCTCTCAAACAGCGACCAGTCTCCCGCCTTATCATGACAGTCAGTTTTAGCTTTCTCTACTGAGGTGCTTAGCCCAGCAGAACCGGGGCACAATCGCAATAGTTCTCCCAGTGCTACCTTAGCCGATATAGAGGAACGTAAGGTACCAAAACATGGGAGCCAGGCAAACCCAACTATTGACCTAGGACATGATTCGGAGCTGATGCATATAATGCTATAGGTTTGGGGTGTCGCACTGTCGAAAGTGTTCGGACTTCTCACACCATATTATGGGGTATGCTTAAGCCCCTAGCGTATTGGTCGTACCAGAGTGTACGGGTGCTAGATGTCATGAATGAACATATATATATATATAAAGGAAGAATGCAATAATAGTCTTAATGCTATGCATTGTTTATTCAAAAAGGTGCGTTAAAGCAGAATGATACAAGTAGTGCGATAAGCAAAAAGTAGGACTATTTGACATGTCCCTTCCAAGGGCAAGCTGAATAGTATTAAAGCAAGTATTTCACTCGTTATCGTAATCCACCTGGGAGTTCCGTGGTGTGATGTAGCATTCTGCCTCCTTGGTTGTTGCATCATGTGTTCGGCAATCATCCTGCCGGACAGGGTTTCCAGAGATTAAAGTCCTGAAAGAGAAAAATAACAAAGCGAGAAGCCCCTAGTGCGGTTTAAGCCACGTCTGGGAGCGTGCCGTAGTCGTGCCCCCCTCCCCACCTGTGGCCATGGTATTTTTAATGCGTATTTATGTACGCGTGGCACGGATTTCGCCATTTGGCTGGGACCGGGGGGGGGGGGGCATTGCTATGCAAGCTCGGAACGTGCCAGGCGGTCCTGTTGCCGATTACTCCAGGCGCACTTGAAGGTATCCGGGTCCTTAATCGCCGAACTAGTGGATTGCCTTAAGAGGCTGTGTCACATCCCTGGTCCTGTTATGCACTAGGCTAGACCTTATGTGAGCATCATGTTTTAATTCAAATGAAATTTGAATTGAGGAATTTTCAAAGCCTCAGAAACCTTCTAAAAATGATCAACATTAAAATCTCCTCAAAGAAGTCCAAGAAAATGTTCCTCTTAGTCTCTGAAAATATTGCAAAGAGGTAAAACTCAAAACAATATTTTTGGTATCTCAGAGTTAATTATTTTGGGCTTTTGAATTAAATAAATAGCTATTTGCATTGGATATATATTTGATATATAAATAATATATGTCCAATAATTACTGGAACATTTTATGTGGTTTGGTATATTTTAACTCTAGCCACATAACTATTTCCAGGATTTTATAAAATGGTTCAGTATTTTACTAAACTAAAACAACACAGAACAAAATAGATAAATAAAAACAGAAATAGAAAGAGAGAGAGGACTACCTGGCGCTCACCTGGTAGCCCACCTGGCCAGCAGCACGGCCCAGCCCATCTCCACTTCCCCCCCCCTGCCGCCTTCCTCCTCGCGCCAGTAGGCACAGGCGCGTGGCCGACGCACGCCAGCGCACGCCCCGGCCACCTCCTGCTTGCCGCTCCACCTCGACACCCCGGATGCCTCCATGCGTGCCACGCCACCCCCCTGGAACTCCCTCACTCTCCCGAACTCTCCCCCCCCCTCCTCTGCTTCCTCTCTCCCTCACTCGCCCGAACGGAGCCGCCGCCACCGACGAGCTCCCTCGCGGCCACCGCCACCCCCTAGCCTCGCCGATGCGCTCAAAGGCTCCGCCTCGACCCCCTCTTCCTCCCCACCGATCCACGGCCCTCCGGAAGCCCTGGATGCTGCCAGCCTCGCCGTTCCCCTCCTCGGCCACCGCGGATCGCCGCCGTCAAATCCGCCCCCGTCCGGCCTCCCTCAAGCTCGCCGTCCACCTCTACAGGGTCTACGTGAGCTCTCCGTCCGTTTCCCCCTCTCTGTTTCGTCGTTCGCGCGCCGTAGCTAGGTTATCCACCGCGGCCGAGAGCTTCTCGCCGCCGGCCATGGCGTGGCCGTGGCCACAGCCACCGCAGCTCGCTCCCGAGCCCACCCTCGTGCTCACCGCAACCCCAGGAGGCCGCAGCGCCCTTCCGTTTCCCCTCTTGTGCACCGTAGCGCCGTTCCCGCCAACGCCCGAGGTCCGGCAGCCGCTGAGCTCGACGCCGGCGAGGATTACGGCCGCCCTAGCTTCTCCCATTTGCCCTGTTAGATGCGCGCGAGCCTGGGCATTCCGTAGATGCCCTCCGCCGGCCATTTGGTCGCCGGAGCAAGAAACCCGAAGGCCTCCGCCGCCTCGGCCTCGCCGGCGACTCAACGCCGGCGGGATTGAGTCGTTTGACCAGGGGTTTGACCTCCCCTGGGTCTATGACAGGTGGGCCCCCGCCATCAGGTGATTAATTTAAGCTAATCACCACCTAATCTAACCCCCTGACACTGACATGTAGGCCCTAGTGCCCCTAATCTTTAATTAAACTAAACTAACCCCCCCTGTCTAACCTGTGTCACTGACGTGTGGCCCCCACACGTCAGGTTTGACTCTGGGCGACCCAGTTGACCTGCTGACCTCAGCCTTACGCCCTGCTGACGCAATATTCCTTTTCTGGAATTTAGTTCATTTTATAAATATTCAGGAAATTCCAGAAATTTGTAAAAACTTCTAAAAATCATAGAAATTCAACCGTAACTCCAAGTTAAATAATTTATATATGAAAAATTATTAGAAAAATTCAAGGAATCCATCTGTACCATTTTCATGCATGTTAGAACAACTTATAGCTGATGTTTAGCACAAATCAATTAAATGGCATTTGAATAATCACATATGGAGTTTGAATTTGAATCTTGTATTCAAACCAACTTCATTTAATCTGTTGCTAGTTGCATTAGCCCAAAACACATTCATTTTGCCATGTCATGATCATGCATCATATTGTGCATTGCATTGATTGTGTTCCCTTCTGTGTTGCCGGTATTTGTCCCCTCTCGATAGACGTGATACCGATGATGTGATCGTTGACACTGATGAAGACTCAATGTTATCTTCAGAAGTGCCAGGCAAGCAAAACCCCCTTGTTCATTCCGATAAAATCCCACTCTCTCGCTCCTGCTCTCTTTTACTGCATTAGGACAACACCGATTCATCTGTTACTTGTTGCGGTAGCTGAACCCCTTTATCCTTTGCATGACCTGTCATTGCCACAGTAAATAGATGAAACCCACTAGCATGAGTAGGAGTTGTTTGAGCCCTGTTGTGCCTACTCATTCATGCTTGTTTGTCATGCCTGCTACTGCTTAGAGTTGAGTCAGGTCTGATTCATCGGGGATGAATCAGAGGCGTGTGAACATGTCCTACTGTGTGTGAGCTAAGTGTGAGAACACGATTTGGTAAAGGTAGCGGTGAGAGGCCATGTAGGAGTACATGGTGGGTTGTCTCATTGCAGCCGTCCTCAGGAACTGAGTTCTGTGTTTGTGATCCATGATTCAGCTACTACCACGCATTGGGCCCGAAACCAATGGACCCTCTCGACTTCTTAATCACCCTTGTCCTCTGTCCAGGAGTTGCAAGTAGTTTCTGGTGTTTGTAGTATGCTGGAGGCCGTGCGCAGCGCTGACCGTAGGGGTGGACTGTGATGCGGTAGGCACGTGGACGGGTAAACCGGGCGCCCGTTTGGTGTCACGGAACCCTGTTCACTTTGTTTGGGGCTGTGAGCGAAACTCCGGCCGGATCTCCTCATGGATGGAACCCGAATAGGCGATAAACCTGGACTAGAGACTTGAGTGTTTAGGCAGGCCGTGGCCGACACCCACGTTGGGCTTCCGCTTGAAGGTTGCCGAGTACATGTCGTGTAAACGACGGTAAGTGGTGAGAGCGTGTGTGAAGAAGTACACCCCTGCAGGGTTAATATGATCTATTCGAATAGCCGTGTCCACGGAAAAGGACTTCTGGGTTGCTTATATCAGTTCACAGACAAGTGAAAGTGGATACTCTAAAATACGCAAGATAAGCGTGAGTGCTATGGATGGCGTTCTCGTAGGGAGACGGGAGCGGTTCCATAGTGGTGTATTGGTTGGTGAATATGTGGACTCGTGTGCGCCACCTCAAAAGAGTTACTTGCAGTCGTAGTTCAGGTTAGCCACCGAGTCAAAGCTGGCTTGCTGCAGTTAAACCCCACCATCCCTTTGTTGATAATGATGCATATGTAGATAGTTCTGATGTAAGTCTTGCTGGGTACATTTGTACTCACGTTTTCCTATTTTATGTTTTTTGCAGAGAGACTTCAGTCTCACTAGTAATTCCGCGTGGTCTTTGACGTTTAGCTTGTTACCTCAGCTATGATCTTGTGCCTCGGCAGAATCTGGTAGATAGTCAGGCTTCTCAGCCTTTTTCATTTATAGATGTCTGTACTCAGACATGATAGCTTCCGCTTGTGCTTTGATTTGTATGCTCTGGATGTTGGGTCGTGAGACCCCTGTTTGTAATATCTCGCTCCTCTGAGCCTATTGAATAAATACTTGAGTCGTAGAGTCATGTTGTGATGACATGTTGTATTTGCACATATCGAGCATATTGTGTGTATGTTATTGAAATGCTTGGTATGTATGGGATCTGATCATCTAGTTGTTTATCTTTAGTAGCCTCTCTTACCGGGAAATGTCTCCTAGTGTTTCCACCGAGCCATGGTAGCTTGCTACTGCTCCGGAACACTTAGGCTGGCCGGCATGTGTCCTTCTTCGTTCCTGTGTCTGTCCCTTCGGGGAAATGTCACGCGATGAATACCAGAGTCATGTTAGCCTGCTACAGCCCGGTTCACCGGAGTCCTGCTAGCCCAGTGCTACAGCCTGGATTCACTCGCTGATGAGACACGTTCGATGCTGGGTCATGGATGCCTGTCCCTGTAAGTCTGTGCCACTTTGGGTTTACGACTAGCCATGTCAGCCCGGGCTCCTTATCATATGGATGCTAGCGACACTGTCATATACGTGTGGCAAAAGGCGCAAACGGTCCCGGGCTAAGGTAAGGCGACACCCGTGGGAATACCGTGCGTGAGGCCGCAAAGTGATATGAGGTGTTACATGCTAGATCGATGTGGCATTGAGTCGGGGTCCTGACAGCGTTGGTATCAGAGCTTGACTGCCTGTAGGATTACCAAGCCAAACTGGTCGAAGTTGAGTCTAGAAATTCTTAGTTATATAAGGGAATTGATTGTGGGATGGAACGTAAGGCTCTTTCTACTCCTTATACCTCATGGCCTTCTGATCTGAGTCAAGCTCTTCTCTTCTACGGGGGTTAAGGAACTAGGCTTCTCTTCTTTCTATCAGGATCACGTGTTACTAATCCGTAGACCTATAGAATTGTTGGACTTAAGCCTCGTTTCAGTTCCTGCTACTTCTGTATGATTACTGTTGATCTCGGAACCTTGATACTGTGATGTTGAGTGGTTATGCCACCATTTTGTGATTGTCTCAAATCTTTTTGAGCATTTACAGCCGTTATGATGTCCGAGTCATCCCAGGTCTCTAAACAGTCTAATGCATTTGCAAATCCTTTCCTTCCGTCTCTGATGTCCCTTTTGGTCGGAATAAGCACACTAATCGGTAGGTTGAGGTACTTTGTTACCTCGGCGTAGATGTTGGAGCTATTATTATGACCTTAGGTGTTTAGGAAGTCACCTAACCATTTAGCAATGCTTTTGTATCCCCAGTGTGATGATTCTGGCCATTATTTTTGAAAGCGTCCCGTGATGTTAATAGTTAGTAGGCATTCTATTTCTGGGTTTTGAACCCGAGATTCACTCTACTTACTTCATGTTGATAGTGTTTGCTAGTTCCTTCAGGATATTAGTAACTTGCGATAGTCCTCGAGGTCCGTGGTATTTCCTTCTTCCAAATACTATGAACCGCTTATGGCAGATGTTTATTGGATCAAAAGATCACAACCAGAGTGCTCTTGATGAGTTCTCCATGCTATATTGTGACTCTGCCAGCTCAATCTTTCTGCATGGGTTATCCGGAAGAAACATGTTGAACTTGGTTCGACATACTAATCTATGCATCCACAACTCAGAAAGTATATGTTCCTTTGAGTTGTCCCTCTTTAGTTGTCTCCTGACCCTCGTCTATCAGTTGATAGTCAAGATTATGTGTGCATTCGTTCATTGATGCCTATTACTCTGGTGGTCTGTCAAGCCATTCTATTCCGGAATGACTAGGAGAAACAAACTCCAGTACCTCATCCATATCTAGGATTGGGTCAAATCAGTTGTATTCCGCAGATCAAATGCCAATCCACCTTTTGGTTCTGTTCTACCTTGGAGTATTACCCCCTTTATGTCAGAATTGTCATGAGAACTGCACCAACTCTCATGAATTTTGACGTAGTGATACTTCTCACCATCATTAGTCATTCCCCGGTCTTCGTATTGATGCAACCGGAATACCGACAAATGAATTGTGATGTGTGAAGTCAATACTCCTAGCAACCTTGTTGCTTGGTAGTTACAGGATAATAATTTCATTCTTAGCGTGTTGGTTTTTGAATCATCCTTCTAAGACTGATCGTGCTACCTAGTCCTTATTTCGGTGCACCCTTCGATTGATGAGTTAGGATCTTGTCAAGTCCTCACTCATTTGATCATATTGTCTTGCCCTGAAAAGCAAGATTGTTCTCGAGCTTAGTAACATATCGGTGGTTTGTGATTTTTCGAATATCTTCTCGGAAGTATTACCAGGTTGTCACCTGACCGCTATGTTGATTTCGTGATCAAGATGGTTTATTGTAAACCACCCTTTCTCCAAGAATCCGTGTTGGATACCCCTGAGCTAGTTGGTTAAGCTAAAACGACAACTTGGAGAGTTGGAAGATAAAAGCTTGCCTGACTTAGCTCGTTCCAAAGGGATATTCTTGTGTAGTGTGTGTTGAAGAAAGATGATATCTTCATCGATTGGTCCCTGTGATCAGTTGCTGGACCTATTGTCTTATCAATCCCTTGATTTGAGTGTGGGCTATCGTCAAATCAAATCAGTACCAACGATGCTCGTAATGTTGTCTTACTCGTGGTTGATCCCTCGAGCATACACCATTACATCTTTGGTCTGACCAATGCTATCACCGTGTTCACATGATGGTGGAAGTCCAGTGATATGGAAATTCCGATGAGTTGCTGTTGAGCCCATCAGTAGCATTTTGTCTCCCCCCATGAATCATGTTGAACATCAACCTAGTGTTGAAAACTTGTGTAAGCATTTCTTCGTGTTTCGTTCATGAAGCATATGTTTGGATGAAAGTAGTGGCTTCCCCTAATTCATGTGCATCTGATGCAAGTTGCCGCCATGAATTTGAGGAAGATTGTTTTGTTTCCTTGGAATCATCCCAAATCAGTCATGCACACGTGCGAAGTATTCTGTGGTCTGGAGACTTGCAACCTTCATTCCATATGTGTCCCGAGCACACCAAGCCACTGATTGATTTGTTCAAGGAGAAGAAGTTCCTTCATAAGAGCTAATCATATGACTTATGCAAGGACTTCGTTAACCACGGTGATGGTTCCCAACCAGAACTCGGTAGTGTTTTATTGTAAGACTACCACGTGGTCATGCTTGTCTGGGACAACGTGTTCACCTGTTTGTAGCAGAACCAGCTCATGTTTTGCAGCTTACTATCGTAGTTCATTCCCCGAGAATCTCGCAACGTCATCTCGTCGATTTGTGTTGCAAACTTTCATTTTTCTTCCTAGACTCGATGAGTCTGGAATATCCTGACACCAGCCAGATCTGAATCTCAGGCAGATATGATGGTTGGAACATTTCCCAAGAATTATGATATTGTCTCTCGATAACCGGTAAGGTGGATGTCGTGGCCAACACACCCATCCGGTAGACCTATTATTATAGTATCTTGTTTGAGGAAGTTGGCCACCCCCCCCATAGGGATTTCGTAGGATTTACTCCCTAGTTGCCCCTATGGATTTCTGAGATCCCGAAGTCCGACCTTTTTACTTGATGTTCTAGATATCAAACCATATCTATGAATGGGTTACACTAGCACATCAAGGAGAACATTAGAAGCGGAGTGCTAAATGTCTCTCGGTCGATCATCCAGATTTTATTTCCTTGGCCCCGCCAAGGGTGAAATCTGAGAAGGTGTTATCTTCCTTTGCATCTGCATCCTCCATCACCATTCATCATGGTAGTAAGTTGTGTTACCGGACCCTTGACACGGATGTTGGTAAAACCTTGATGATTATGGAATTGCTCAAGTTCATGAGAGCACGCACAAGTGCTAGGTTTGATCGTCGGCATTAACTGTATAGCGCTCTCAGTTTCCTCGGTTATGCTATAACCATTCCAATAGTGGGATAACTCTCTATTGTTGAGCCTCTTCCCAGTTACTAGAATCATTCCCATCATTTGCATTTTGTTCTCAGTTTGCACCGCCAATGTGCCATTCTACCATGGGTCTCTTCCATTTCCGGTGATAAGCAAATTCATCCATTGCGTTGTCTTCAACAAGGTAATCCACATCATCCAAGTCCGAGTATGCCATTCTACTGACCCCTTCCAAACGATCGCTTGAGAATTGCCTTAGGCTGGTATAAAGGTTTTCAATGATCTCTGAATCAAAGGTAATTCTTTTTGCCACTTAAGGAAATAATCTATGAATCACCCTCCTCCAGGATGTTTCGTCGTGGTATCATGGCAACTCAACTCCTCGCTACGTGGACAATCGTTTACCACCTTCTTAAGTGTGGAATTGTTGTCCACCTAGTGAACCTTCGTCATCCGTTTCTTTCCACCCCTCTTGATGTGTATCTCGTGTCTCAACCCGAGAGATGGTCCTATGTCTCATTCCGTGAGTTGTTCAATCTTCGAGAAGATCGACCCTTCTAGAGTCTCCTTCTTCCCTCCATGTCATGTTGACAGGATTTCTCAGAGCAAGACTTCAAGACAATGATGGTGATCGAATCAACGTTCCTATGAAGTGCAACCTGGATCGTGAAGATTGTACTAGTTGCGTTCCCCCTTCACCTTACCCTACGCTTGAATCTCGGGACGAGATTTTTGTTTAGTGGGGGTGAGTTGTCACATCCCTGGTCCTGTTATGCACTAGGCTAGACCTCATGTGAGAATCATGTTTTAATTCAAATGAAATTTGAATTGAGGAATTTTCAAAGCCTCAGAAACCTTCTAAAAATGATCAACATTAAAATCTCCTCAAAGAAGTCCAAGAAAATGTTCCTCTTAGTCTCTGAAAATATTGCAAAGAGGTAAAACTCAAAACAATGTTTTTGGTATCTCAGAGTTAATTATTTTGGGCCTTTGAATTAAATAAATAGCTATTTGCATTGGATATATATTTGATATATAAATAATATATGTCCAATAATTACCGGAACATTTTATGTGGTTTGGTATATTTTAACTCTAGCCACATAACTATTTCCAGGATTTTATAAAATGGTTTAGTATTTTACTAAACTAAAACAACACAGAACAAAATAGATAAATAAAAACAGAAATAGAAAGAGAGGGAGGACTACCTGGCGCTCACCTGGTAGCCCACCTGGCCAGCAGCACGGCCCAGCCCATCTCCACTTCCCCCCCCCCTGTCGCCTTCCTCCTCGCGCCAGTAGGCACAGGCGCGTGGCTGACGCACGTCGGCGCACGCCCCGGCCACCTCCTGCTTGCCGCTCCACCTCGACACCCCGGACGCCTCCATGCGTGCCACGCCACCCCCTGGAACTCCCTCACTCTCTCGAACTCTCCCCCCCTCCTCTGCTTCCTCACTC
>NC_041382.1:261669242-261702013 GCF_002162155.2 Triticum dicoccoides | reverse complement strand
GCCCGAACGGAGCCGCCGCCCCCGACGAGCTCCCTCGCGGCCACCGCCACCCCCTAGCCTCGCCGATGTGCTCAAAGGCTCCGCCTCGACCCCCTCTTCCTCCCCACCGATCCACGGCCCTCCGGAAGCCCTGGATGCTGCCAGCCTCGCCGTTCCCCTCCTCGGCCACCGCGGATCGCCGCCGTCAAATCCGCCCCCGTCCGGCCTCCCTCAAGCTTGCCGTCCACCTCTACAAGGTCTACGTGAGCTCTCCGTCTGTTTCCCCCTCTCTGTTTCGTCGTTCGCGCGCCGTAGCTAGGTTATCGACCGCGGCCGAGAGCTTCTCGCCGCCGGCCATGGCGTGGCCGTGGCCACAGCCACCGCAGCTCGCTCCCGAGCCCACCCTCGTGCTCACCGCAACCGCAGGAGGCCGCAGCGCCCTTCCGTTTCCCCTCTTGTGCACCGTAGCGCCGTTCCCGCCAACGCCCGAGGTCCGGCAGCCGCTGAGCTCGATGCCGGCGAGGATTATGGCCGCCCTAGCTTCTCCCGTTTGCTCTGTTAGATGCGCGTGAGCCTGGGCATTCCGTAGATGCCCTCCGCCGGCCATTTGGTCGCCGGAGCAAGAAACCCGAAGGCCTCCGCCGCCTCGGCCTCGCCGGCGACTCAACGCCGGCGGGATTGAGTCGTTTGACCAGGGGTTTGACCTCCCCTGGGTCTATGACAGGTGGGCCCCCGCCATCAGGTGATTAGTTTAAGCTAATCACCACCTAATCTAACCCCCTGACACTGACATGTGGGCCCTAGTGCCCCTAATCTTTAATTAAACTAAACTAACCCCCCCTGTCTAACCTGTGTCACTGACGTGTGGCCCCCACACGTCAGGTTTGACTCTGGGCGACCCAGTTGACCTGCTGACCTCAGCCTTACGCCCTACTGACGCAATATTCCTTTTCTCGAATTTAGTTCATTTTATAAATATTCAGGAAATTCCAGAAATTTGTAAAAACTTCTAAAAATCATAGAAATTCAACCGTAACTCCAAATTAAATAATTTATATATGAAAAATTATCAGAAAAATTCAAGGAATCCATCTGTACCATTTTCATGCATGTTAGAACAACTTATAGCTGATGTTTAGCACAAATCAATTAAATGGCATTTGAATAATCACATATGGAGTTTGAATTTGAATCTTGTATTCAAACCAACTTCATTTAATCTGTTGCTAGTTGCATTAGCCCAAAACACATTCATTTTGCCATGTCATGATCATGCATCATATTGTGCATTGCATTGATTGTGTTCCCTTCTGTGTTGCCGGTATTTGTCCCCTCTCGATAGACGTGATACCGATGATGTGATCGTTGACACTGATGAAGACTCAATGTTATCTTCAGAAGTGCCAGGCAAGCAAAACCCCCTTGTTCATTCCGATAAAATCCCACTCTCTCGCTCCTGCTCTCTTTTACTGCATTAGGACAACACCGATTCATCTGTTACTTGCTGCGGTAGCTGAACCCCTTTATCCTTTGCATGACCTGTCATTGCCACAGTAAATAGATGAAACCCACTAGCATGAGTAGGAGTTGTTTGAGCCCTGTTGTGCCTACTCATTCATGCTTGTTTGTCATGCCTGCTACTGCTTAGAGTTGAGTCAGGTCTGATTCATCGGGGATGAATCAGAGGCGTGTGAACATGTCCTACTGTGTGTGAGCTAAGTGTGAGAACACGATTTGGTAAAGGTAGCGGTGAGAGGCCATGTAGGAGTACATGGTGGGTTGTCTCATTGCAGCCGTCCTCAGGAACTGAGTTCTGTGTTTGTGATCCATGATTCAGCTACTACCATGCATTGGGCCCGAAACCAATGGACCCTCTCGGCTTCTTAATCACCCTTGTCCTCTGTCCAGGAGTTGCAAGTAGTTTCTGGTGTTTGTAGTATGCTGGAGGCCGTGCGCAGCGCTGACCGTAGGGGTGGGCTGTGATGCGGTAGGCACGTGGCCGGGTAAACCGGGCGCCCGTTTGGTGTCACGGAACCCTGTTCACATCGTTTGGGGCTGTGAGCGAAACTCCGGCCGGATCTCCTCATGGATGGAACCCGAATAGGCGATAAACCTGGACTAGAGACTTGAGTGTTTAGGCAGGCCGTGGCCGACACCCACGTTGGGCTTCCGCTTGAAGGTTGCCGAGTACATGTCGTGTAAACGGCGGTAAGTGGTGAGAGCGTGTGTGAAGAAGTACACCCCTGCAGGGTTAATATGATCTATTCGAATAGCCGTGTCCGCGGAAAAGGACTTCTGGGTTGCTTATATCAGTTCATAGACAAGTGAAAGTGGATACTCTAAAATACGCAAGATAAGCGTGAGTGATATGGATGGCGTTCTCGTAGGGAGACGGGAGCGGTTCCATAGTGGTGTATTGGTTGGTGAATATGTGGACTCGTGTGCGCCACCTTAAAAGAGTTACTTGCAGTCGTAGTTCAGGTTAGCCACCGAGTCAAAGCTGGCTTGCTGCAGTTAAACCCCACCATCCCTTTGTTGATAATGATGCATATGTAGATAGTTCTGATGTAAGTCTTGCTGGGTACATTTGTACTCACGTTTGCCTATTTTATGTTTTTTGCAGAGAGACTTCAGTCTCACTAGTAATTCCGCGTGGTCTTCGACGTTTAGCTTGTTACCTCAGCCACGATCTTGTGCCTCGGCAGAATCTGGTAGATAGTCAGGCTTCTCAGCCTTTTTCATTTATAGATGTCTGTACTCAGACATGATAGCTTCCGCTTGTGCTTTGATTTGTATGCTCTGGATGTTGGGTCGTGAGACCCCTGTTTGTAATATCTCGCTCCTCGGAGCCTATTGAATAAATACTTGAGTCGTAGAGTCATGTTGTGATGCCATGTTGTATTTGCACATATCGAGCATATTGTGTGTATGTTATTGAAATGCTTGGTATGTATGGGATCTGACCATCTAGTTGTTTATCTTTAGTAGCCTCTCTTACCGGGAAATGTCTCCTAGTGTTTCCACCGAGCCATGGTAGCTTGCTACTGCTCCGGAACACTTAGGCTGGCCGGCATGTGTCCTTCTTCGTTCCTGTGTCTGTCCCTTCGGGGAAATGTCACGCGATGAATACCAGAGTCATGTTAGCCTGCTACAGCCCGGTTCACCGGAGTCCTGCTAGCCCAGTGCTACAGCCTGGATTCACTCGCTGATGACCGACACGTTAGATGCTGGGTCATGGATGCCTGTCCCTGTAAGTCTGTGCCACTTTGGGTTTACGACTAGCCATGTCAGCCCGGGCTCCTTATCATATGGATGCTAGCGACACTGTCATATACGTGTGCCAAAAGGCGCAAACGGTCCCGGGCTAAGGTAAGGCGACACCCGTGGGAATACCGTGCGTGAGGCCGCAAAGTGATATGAGGTGTTACATGCTAGATCGATGTGGCATTGAGTCGGGGTCCTAACAGGCTGCTTTGCGCTTCTACTGCGAGGGCCGCAGTGTGCTCCTCCGTGAGGAGAGAGCGCTCTGTGTTTCCATTAACTGTGATGACCCCTCGAGGTCCTGCCATCTTGAGCTTGAGATATGCATAATGCGGTACCGCATTGAATCTCGCAAATGCGGTCCGCCCGAGCAGTGCATGGTAGCCACTGCGGAACGGGACTATATCGAAGATTAACTCTTCGCTTCGGAAGTTATCCGGGGATCCGAAGACCACTTCAGTGTGACTGAGCCTGTGCAATGGGCCTCTACACCTGGTATGATGCCTTTAAAGGCCGTATTTGAGGGTTTGATCCTTGAGGGGTCTATACCCATTTTGCGCACTGTGTCCTGATAAAGCAGGTTCAGGCTGCTGCCGCCGTCCATAAGGACTCGAGTGAGGTGAAATCCGTCAATGATTGGGTCTAGGACCAGTGCGGCGAATCCGCTATGACGGATACTAGTGGGGTGGTCCCTGCGATCGAAGGTGATCGGACAGGAGGACCATGGGTTGAAATTTGGGGCGACTGGCTCCAACGCATATACGTCCCTGAGCGCACGCTTCCGCTCCCTCTTGGGGATGTGGGTTGCGTATATCATGTTCACCGTCCGCACTTGTGGGGGGAACCTCTTCTTTCCTCCGTTATTTGGCTGCCGGGGCTCCTCCTCATCATCGCTTTGTGACCCCTTATCTTTGTTTTCGGCATTTAACTTGCCGGCCTTCTTGAACACCCAACAATCCCTGTTGGTGTGGTTGGCTGGCTTGTCGGGTGTGCCGTGTATTTGACCCGAGCGATCGAGTACACAGTCCAAACTGGACGGGCCCGGAGTGCTTCTTTTGAATGGCTTTTTCCGATGACCAGATTTAGAGCCTTTGAATCCCGCATTGACTTTCGTATCCTCGGTATTGTTGCTGTTAATGCGGCGCTTATGTTTGTTGCGACGTGACCTGCCGTTGCCGTCCTTGATATCCGAAGTACCATGGTTCTTTGATATGTTATTGCTGCGAGCCAACCAGTTGTCCTCTCCCGCACAAAAGCGGGTCATGAGTGTCGTGAGGGCTGCCATAGATTTCGGCTTTTCCTGGCCAAGGTGCCGGGCGAGCCATTCGTCGCCGATGTTGTGCTTAAAAGCTGCTAGTGTTTCTGCATCCGGACAGTCGACGATTTGATTTTTCTTTGTTAGGAACCATGTCCAGAATTGCCTGGCCGATTCCTCTGGCTGCTGAATTATGTGGCTCAAGTCATCGGCATCTGGTGGTCGCACTTAAGTGCCATGAAAGTTGTCGAGGAATGCAACTTCCAGATCTGCCCAACAGTCAATGGACTCTGCTGGCAAGTTGTTCAGCCAATGCCGAGCTGGTCCTTTGAGTTTGAGTGGGAGGTATTTGATGGCGTGTAGGTCATCACGGTGGGCCATATGGATGTGCAGGAGGAAATCCTCGATCCATACCGCAGGATCTGTTGTGTCGTCGTATGATTCTATATTTACGGGTTTGAAACCCTATGGGATTTGATGATCCATTACTTCGTCCGTGAAGCATAAGGGGTGTGCGGCGCCTCTGTACTGGGCTATATCGCGATGCAGCTCAAATAAGTCTTGCCCGCTGTGTTTGGCCCGGACGGACTTACTTTTACTATATCCGGCTTGACGGTTAGCGTCTCACATAGTGGCGCACCCTCTTGATCCGTAGATCAATCTTTCGTGTTTTGCTTTGTCCTCCAATACGTCTCGCAGGTCTGGCGTATTTCCCCATGCCTTTTTATTTGAATGGCGTCGGGGTGCGGGCTGAGCTTTTGGCTGGAATGCCTCTCTGTCGCGGCCGCGAGGTGGCCGATCAGCCGCGTCATACACTGGAGATGTATGTTTTGGTGCTTCCTCCTCCAGTTGGGGTAGCAACCCGTATTTTGGGTAACTCTTGGAGGGGCGTTTGAGTTTATATTCCTCAGCCGCAAGGACTTCGGTCCATCTGTCAGCTAGCAAATCTTGATCAGCTTGAAGTTGCTGCTGCTTTTTCTTAAGGCTATTTGTCGTGGCTATAAGCCAGCGCTTGAAGCGCTCTTGTTCGACGGGATCCTCTGGCATGACAAATTCGTCATCATCGAGGCTTTCCTCGTCTTCGGAGGGAGGCATGTAATTATCATCCTCTGCCTCTCTATCTGCCGCTCTCTCTGGAGGGTTGGCTTCTCCATCCTCCTGCTCTAAATCTTGCTGGAGGGGATTGTTGTTGTCTTCGGCATTGTCCGGAGTGATATTATCTCCGATGCCGGTATCACCGCCTTTGCCTTGGCGGGACTTAGAGCGGCGCCGCTGACGTCGGCTCTTGGGTTGCTTCTTGGAGGGGTCATCCTTCGCTGTCTCGTCGCCATTGCCTTCTTTGGGTGTGTCCAGCATGTATATATCATATGATGAGGTGGTTGTCCAGTGCCCTGTGGGCCGTGGTTCCTCTTTGCCTCCCGCATCGTCGTCCATACCGTCGATGTCTTCGGAGTCGAAGTTGAGCATGTCAGTTAAGTCATCGACAGTGGCTACTCAATGGGTGGTGGGTGGGCGACGAATTTCTTCTCATCCGCATCCCAATCCTGCCGGACATTGTTCGGCCAGGATTCTCCTGACAAGGAGAGAGACCTTAATGAGTTCAGTATGTCGCCGAAGGGCAAATGCTGAAAGATATCCGCGGAGGTAAGCTCCATGATCGGCGCCCAGTCGGATTCGACAGGCACGGGCGCAGGCAGTTCGGAGTCCGTGGCCGGAGAAGGATCCGGTAGTTCGGCAACACGGCTCTCGTGAAAGGTAAGGTCGATCCTCGGCTCGATCGCCCCTGAGAGTACGGCCTCCATGGCGGGGTCTATCCACCCGTCCATGGATGGCGCGATTGGCTCCGAATTGAGGGTCGGAGCAGTCGCCGGTGCGATATCCTGAAAACTTTCCAATGGCAGAGCTAAATCATGCTCATCGAGACTGTGCAGCGCACTTGGCAGGGGCTCGAATCCGTCGAAGATCAAGTCTCCGCGGATATCGGCCATGTAGTTTAAGCTTCCAAACCTGACCTGGTGGCCAGGGGCGTAACTTTCGATCCGCTCCATATGGCCAAGTGAGTTGGCCCGCAGTGCGAAGCCGCCGAATACGAAGATTTGTACGGGGAGAAAAGTCTCACCCTGGACCATATCGCTATCGATGATTAAAGGAGCCATCAAGCCTAATGGCGACGACATAGAGGAACTCTCAATGAAAGCACCAATGTCGGTGTCAAAACCGGCGGATCTTGTGTAGGGGGTCTTGAACTGTGTGTCTAAGGCGGATGGTCATAGGAGGCAGGGTACACGATGTTTTACCCAGGTTCGGGCCCTCTTGATGGAGGTAAAACCCTACGTCCTACTTGATTTATTCTTGATGATATGAGTATTACAAGAGTTGATCTACCACGAGATCGAAGAGGCTAAACCCTAAAAGCTAGCCTATGGTATGATTGTATGTCGTCCTATGGACTAAAACCCTCCGGTTTATATAGACACCGGAGGGGGTTAGGGTTACACAAGGTCGGTTACAAAGGAGGAGATATCCATATCCGTACTGCCTAGCTTGCCTTCCACGCCAAGTAGAGTCCCATCTGGACACGAGACGAAGTCTTCAATCTTGTATCTTCATAGTCCAATAGTCCGGCCAAAGGATATAGTCCGGCTGTCCGGAGACCCCCTAATCCAGGACTCCCTCAGTGTCCCTCATAAAAACCTGACATTTGTCTATCTATGAACATGTAAACATTACTAGTGCTACAAGTGATAACAGAAAACCATTTAAACAAACAGGGTGTCCGAATGTAAATTACATGTGAATTCTGCTGCACCCTAGAAGTACATATGACTAGCTATCTACGTGCTTAAGTAGCTATTTAAGTTCAGGCAAACAGGTAATTCCTAACAGTAAGTATCAAACACATAGATAGGCGCAGTCGATAAGAGGATTAACAGGCTATGGCATTATGTAATCAGTAGCAAACTAAATTAAGCCAAGCAAGATAATTGAACAATTTTGTAATAAGTGACTAACTAAAATTCCGAGAAGCGGGTAACTGAACATATGCTAGCTCTTTGTACAGGCACACTGCAACTTCTTCTTCGCTTACAAGGTTCTACAAAGGAGTCCATGGCATCAATTGCTTGGATACGTAGTCCCAATACTTCTTTCTTCCCACACTGCATTGGTAAGACGAATGGTTAATTTGGTAAGATGGTGCATCCTTGATATGTTATATGAGGACGTGTAGTCAGACTAGTTGTAGCCAGACACATCACACTAGCTTTTATTGTATATTTCAGGCGATTACATTTGGCATATCGAGATCTAAGCAATCTACAATAGGATGAAAAGACTAGCACCCTTCACATTATTAGCGAACTCAGTTCATAGAAACAAGCAATTCAACCCTTCTGTGGGTAAATCAAAAGTGCCACTGGAATATTTTTCACTACCCCAATCATACACGCAAAAAGGGGCGACGCCACCGTAGGGGCTGGTATGGGCGGCCGCCATGGGTGGCTGGAAAGTGTGCATCTAGTTTGAGTCGTCCAGGTTGGCCCAGGCTAGTTTTGTTCGTCCCAATGCACGAGCAGGCAATGTAAAAAATGAAGAAAAATGTTTCAATTTGGATGGGCCAATAACGTAAGTGTAAGGCAGACCCTATAGCAGGCTCGCGGCCCGAACGAGCGCCACCCATATCGATCGACAACAGGAAAAATCCCAATTTGTTCGCTCCAGCCTCTAGTCTGGTTCGCTCATAACCTAGCCGCCGCTGGATAGACCGACACAGCACTTCCTTGTGCCCTCGTTGGAGGGAGGTCGCCGGGCTTCAAGCGAATGGAAGGACAAGAAGATGAAGATCCAACCCTTAGTGTAGCCTGCGTGGGAGGCAGCGGTGGCAGCACGGGCATGGCATCGAGCTTGCGCAAACGGACAATCGCGGCTTGCAAGAGTAGCATGCGCAACGAGCAGGTACATCACATCCCTGATTATATCTAATTCAACTGTTCAATTTCTGGCCAATAGTTAAACCTGACGGTGTTGTAAAACTGCTTGTATGTAGGGAATCTATGAGAAAATGAAACCAATTTCTGCTTATTTTATAACTCCCCCAATCAATACTAAACTGACTGAATCTGATGTATCTAATCAAGTTTCCGGTGGAAACATACAAGCTCATGTTGTTCTTGATCCTGAAGTGTCTAATGAACAGACTGCTAATGAAGGATTTGATGCAAACATTTTACATGCTCTAGGTGATGAACATATCTATACCTATACTAATTCTTGACTTCCCAGACATTACCACGTTAATCAGTAATTAGGAACTGTTAATCTGATGGGACCAAGTTATAACAGTTTAGATTAACCCTTATAATTCTCCGCTAAAATCTTCTTAGATTAGCACAAAAAAATAAAACCACATACATTTCGCGGTTAGAAGATGCCACGTTTAATCCCAGGAAGTTAAAATCACATGGTACCTATCAGATGTAGTTTTGTTTATTTAAGCGTCCTACTAGATCTTTTCAATCTAATCGTAACTAGACCACCTATCAGACCACGTTGTCCCTGCTCTCCAGTTTCCCGATCTCTCTCCTATCCAAAGATAATCGATCTCTCCCTACCTGGTAACCTCTCTCCTCTCAATGTCACCATATCACGCCGCCGCCTCCTCCACATCTTCTCTCTCCAACCTCTACTGAGATCTATGTTGTGTTCCAGCTAGAAGGAATTATCAAGTGCATATCCCATCATGGTCATGTATGTGCACCTCTAATGAGATATGTGTTTCCTTTCCAGCCGCAGAGATTGATCAGGTTCATGCTCTTCAAAAGAGGAGCCAACATGTACGTGCATCTCGCCGGCCGAGCTTCCGCGTGATCAGCCAAGAGGAATTATCAAGTGCATGTCCAATCAAGGTCATGTACGTGCAACTCGAAGATTGATCAAGTTCGTGTTGTTTGTTTACGTGCATGTTCAAAAAAGGAGCCAACATGTACCTGCATCTCGTTGGATGAGCTTCCGCCTGATCACGTGGAGAAGGAGTCAAGACCAATATGTGCACAGTTCTATTGATGTCGATCATACCTCAAGTCGGCATATGCACCTCTTTCCTCTAACATATTTTGTGTTGCTCCGCCACATCTCCTCAGGGCGAAGGTTTGACCATGATGGGTAGGTTCTCCTATAATGCATTGGCAATGCTCCTGATCAACATAGCCACCAGCTAGCCCTTCTATCAATCACCATAGCACACCCAGCTGATTGGTCTATCCAGGATTTCCCCATACACTACTCTAGGTCTGATCACCTTGCCATAGCTTTCTCTCACATCAGTTCTCGCCATTGTTCTATTCGTTTGTATGTATCTCCTTTGCTTGCGAGGCTCCAATCTTTGCAAAGGCTCAGCTCCCTGGTAGCTTTTGTTTCAAACCTAGGTATTTGATTACAATTTATTTTGTATCTAAATAGGATAATAATTTTGTTCTTATAGTATAATTATATTTTATTAATTATTAACTGACGAATGTTGACTGCAGTCTACCTATGATCCAATCTTTTTGCTTTGATCCTGACTGCCGTCTATGGATTTTTAATGTGTTGATGTCAGTCTACCAACTCGATCTGTGCTACTCTGCAAACGCCAAACTTGACTTGAGAGCCTTTGTTGATCCACAGTGATTTTTGATTATCTCTATCAACTAAGTTGCTACTATGGTCATTCACTACACACTGAACTTGAATTAAATATCTCTGCTGATTAATCTGTAGGTGCTTGAATGCCATTATGTCTATAACGTACATGTTTGAATGATATGGAGATTGATCGAAGGATGCTTTTACTCTTCTTTCTGATGGTGCCCTGAGTGAGTGCCGTATTAGAAAGGCGAGGTGTGATCGTGGGTTTCAGGTTCAAGGATGGTAGTCAGAATTAGGCGAAGATGAGCTGCATGCATACTTAATTAGCTTAATTAGCATTAAAAGCAATTGACTGTTCAAACTTATTTCCCCACAATATATTGTGCTACCACGGCCATGTTTATTCAATCCAAATTGCATGTTTTGTAGTTTACATGTGGGCTTACAGACCGTGTAAAACTGTGTGAGGCAACCAACTTAAGCAATGCAATGAGTTGTTTTAGACTTGACTTTGGCTTGCCATTCTGGAAGTTAGTCATGTGATCTCTAAGGTTTTTCCCTCATGCTCTACTAATACTTCTTACTTTCTTATCCAATGGAGACTTAAAGTTTTTGATGTCTTGCGCTCATAATAATCATTTACAGAAGGAGAGTATTCTTCAAAGATAGCAGTACATTATGCGTGTCAGAACAGCGGTAAGATTTCCAAGGTCGTCAACAAGAGTTTTATTTATACTACTACAATTGCTTACCTGCGCATGTAAGATACCGTTAAAGGAAAGCTATGATCTAATCATGTGTTAACTATGCGTGTATGATCTATTATGTAGGCTCCTTTGGGTTATTAGAATGGTAC
Source organism: Triticum dicoccoides (assembly GCF_002162155.2). NCBI lineage: Eukaryota > Viridiplantae > Streptophyta > Magnoliopsida > Poales > Poaceae > Triticum > Triticum dicoccoides. The sequence goes on along the minus strand of NC_041382.1, from coordinate 261,691,037 downwards.
TCTATCTAGGGTTATTAGAACAAGATTTCCAAGGTCGTCAACAAGTGTTTTTGTGTTAACTATGCGTGTATGATCTATTTATGTACGCCCCTTTGGGTTATTAGAATGGTAAGCTATCCAGGGTCATTGACAAGAGTGAGTTTACACACGGGCTTACATAACATGTAAAACTGGGTGCTACCTTCTTGAAGCAAATGCAGGGGGTTGTTTTCTTACATTCATATTTTCAATTGGACACCAAGTTCTCTTGACATCCCAAAAGTTAGTCAAGTGATCTCTATGGTTTTACCCACGTGCTCTCTGTACTAATTCTTCTTAATTTGTTATTTCACTGATCCTTAAAGCTTCCAAAGTTTTGAGCTCAAAACAATCATTTTACATATGGGGAGTATTGGGCACAGATGGTACATTATGTGGGTGAGAACAATGGTAATATTTCCAAGATCATCAACATGAGTGTGATTTATACTACTACAAGTGTTCAACTCTGTACGATGTTATTAAAGGTATTATTATTGTGTTGCCTATTTTGTTAGGCTCCATTGGGCCATTAGAATGGTAATTTACCTATCCGGTGCCATTGACAAGAGCATGATTTATACTATAGTTGTTTACCTGTGTAAGATAACAAGATATTCTCTGAAGTCTCAGTTGTTTGTCTATTTTTGTAGGCTTGCGTCCAGCTTTCTTCATCGCTGGGGAATTTCTCTCATGACTAAATAAGTGAAAGGTAAATTATCCAAAACAACATACAGTGTGAATATGCATCTTTGTAGTCGAGTTGGAGGACTTTTTATCAGCTGAAGCAATCTTCGAGATATTTCCTTCAAATATTTAATCCAAATTGCATTTGCAAATTCACATGCATGCTTGCATACACCTTATAAGAAAGTGGTGCAAAGAAATTCTGGGGCAACTCAAGGAATTCCTTATGTTGTTCACATTTTAGTCTAATCAGACAGTCTCTTGGTGTCATGTGTGTTCTCAGATTCTTAGTAATTAACAGGGCTGATAGACCTTGCTGCTCTGATGCATGGTGACGATCCAATTCTTCTTTGTTATTGCAGGAGATTTTATTATTCCTAGCTGTCCCCTGCAAATAATCGTCCTACAGAGGGCATATATTCATTTTATTTCTAGGATTCCATTTTTCCTATGTTTGCAATTTTAGTTAGGTCACCAATTTGCTGGAATTCAAGTATTTGACAGAGATAGGGATACATGTTGTGGTTTAGAAGAATGGTTGGTTGTACACATGAGTGTGATTTATTCTACTATGTGTTCAACTATGTAATATATTCTTAGTAATAGAAGTATTACGTATTATTTCTATATTATTGGAGTCATGCCGTTATCCTATTTTTTTACCATGGAGTTTGCTCATGACTAACTTGACAAAAAGTAAATCATCTAAAACAACGGATAGTGTAAATATGTACATTAGTTCAGTTTCTGGTTGCTAAATTACATCTTCGTTGTACCTCTCAAGATGACATTTGTATGTCTGGAACTATTCAAAGGCTTGCTTTTCCAATGCATGTTCTTCTTTTGTTTAAGATTTTTCCATAAGTTCAGTTCACACTTATATGTACTCCCTCCATCCATACTATTCATCACCCAGGGTGCAGAATACGTTAAATACGTTATTCTTCACCTGAGGTAATTTTACGATCGTTTCATATATAAATTACATTTCGTATACAAAAAGTTACATTCATATTTATTTTATTACGTAAAATTTGGCATAAGAAAAACGAAAATATAGGTCTTAAGTTTAGAAAATTTGCATTTTATGTATATTTTACACTATGTTTTTACATTCATAATTTTAGCTAACATAAAATATTTTTACGACGATTATCATTTTCTTACGTTCTCTTTTTATGCATCAAATAAGAATAAATTTACGGAACGAAAAAATATGGTGTATTGATGTTAAAATAGAAGGGGGTGAAGAATAACTATTTCTCACTGAGGGTGACGAATAGCGTGAGATGTATAATGTGAAAATTATATCATTATAAGCTCATATATTATTATTCTAACATGTGGTCAAAGTTAGCCTCGAAAAAGGTATTAGACCCTATATATATGGATAGAGGGAGTAAAATTATTTGATTAGATACGAATAAAATCATAGCAATTATAATGTTATAGATAAATAGCATTTTGTTGATTTAGTATTCATTTACCATGGTTACACTTCCCTAAATAATTGTCGTATCTACGCACACATGCATGTTCTACCGTGACAAATGGTCCTTATTTGTTAACCAGGACAATCCAAAGTTCTCTGGAGTTGCCTTTATAATATATAAGCTCACACGGTCCTACATTAGGACGTTGAGAAGTGGCCCATTGTTGAAACAAGAAATATTGATACATTGGAATTAAAACTACCAAACAGATATGAACTTCTGTCTCCAAGCAAGTTCCATGTAATGGACATGTCAAGATGTATTTTGATGTTCCTATTTATTTCTATACTTATGGAAAATATTTTTTGTATTATTTTCATGGGCTATGACCCTACACCAACTGGTAGAGCTGCCACCAATATGGAGCAACATTTGTAGAACTAGATCATGTGCATGTGGATAGTTCTTACATAGTGTCTTTGATACCTTCGTATTTTTCATGTAATAAACATCACTTAAAATTCTAAGTTATTCATTTTAGAAAAATCTAGCCCGTGCGAATGCACGGGTTGACGACTAGTAGTGTCTAATGAGGGATCTAATGCAAGCATTTTGCAAGCTCCCATTGAAGGATTTAGTGTCTAATGATGATCTGCTATGTTGAGAGAGACATAGAGATTTGTAGGCATTGGTGACAAGCAAATTATAGTACATTTTCATGGCTTGAGGAAACATCGAGGCTATCTACCAGAAAGTCCACGTATCATGACAACGTATCATAAATACTTTTCTAATCTGTTGTTTGAAACTATTGGCATACTTGTGCAGGATAGATATATTGATATGCAGTTTGCACACTGGTTATAGGTGCAATTACACTTTGATATTTTCAGCCAAAGAACGAACAATTCAAACAGGTACAGACCATGTTAGTAGTCCTTGTACACCATGTTGCATTTTGTGTTTTTTGGTGCTTGCATCATTTAGTGTTTTACAATCTAAACTACTTTGGATCATTAGCTGGTTTTCAAAGTGCATGTAGCTTCACATTTCTCAAGTTATGTTGATTTCTAGAGTGCAAGTGTCGTCGTATTTTTTAAGTTAAATGTTCGCCCCTGGTAACTTGAATTCGTGGATCCGCCACTGCACACAAATCATACACGCAGGCCAGTATGAATTAAATGAAATGTAGGGACTTATGCTAGCTCGTTGTACAGGCTCACTGCAGCTCTGCTTGCCCTTGGGATGTTCCATGTACAAGTACATGTTACCACTTGCTTGGATGTGCAGGCCTTGTGCTCCTTGCATCCCCCTCTACATTTTTGACACGGCGAATGGTTGATCAAATAAGAGAAATTGACCTTGTTGTTGTACTAGAGGATAGATACTTACAAGGTTATACGGGTATGCAGGATGTGTACCAGATCCCGTAGCACCGTCATGCTTCGCTAAAAAATGGTTTTGCTTGTTTCAGATGATATCTCCAGAAGAAATAAGAGTTAAAGTCAGTGTTGCATAAGCGTGTAAGCTAAGAGAGCAGTGAAAGGATATCCAAACATCATCGGAATAGTGCATAAGGGAGTGATGTGTGGATACCTAGTCCGGGCCGTCGTTTGGGCATGCTCTCCTAGCTAGAGTGCGGGTCACTTCAGAGCCATTGAGGGTGATGCGCTAGCGTTAGCTGGCTGCGCACGGATGCAGATCTTGAGTGGCAGCGGAGCACTACGATGCGGTGGACGAGACTGTTGGTGAAGCCCCAACGGCCTCGGGGGGCGGAGGTGTGACAATGTGCTCGGTGAAGTAGCCCCAATGAGGTGGGAGACGGTGTCAGTGAAGCGCACCTGATGCGGTGGAAGTGGATGTCTGTGAGGCACGTCGGTTGCGGCGTCCGACATTGTCGGTGGACCACCCGGTGCGGTGGACGAGGGCGTAGATGAGGTAGCTCCGGTGCGGTGGTGAAGTGCGACCGTCGTCTTCGTCGTCGTCGTCCGACATAGAGGTGGGGAAAGATACGAGGCAAGGGGCGATTCGAACTTTACTTGGGTTGACGGCAAATTAGGGATTTGAGCAATCTGGGTGCGGAAGGGGACGGTGGAGAAGGGAGATTTTGCAGGGCTGGAATTGGGGCCGCCAGATATTTCAATATGAAACGTGGAAGCGCGAACTAATTTTGTTGTCGTTATTTTTTGGGGGGGAGGGGAGCGAGGGGGGTGGGTGGCTGGGTGCTAAGCGTCCGTATGACACACGCGACCACCACGACACGACCCTGGTCTACCTGGTGCGCCTACATTTGAGAATGTAAACAAATCTTCTTTCATTTGCAAACGAATCTGTATGTATTACCACGCCCGTGTTTTCCTTGCAAATAATTAGTCATTCGAAACGAGATGCTATAAATTCGTTAATGAGGAGTTATTTGAAAAAACGAAATGGTATCCACGTTAACATGGATTAGAGTGTGTGTCACATAATTAGTAATTTGAATTAGAGTGTGTGTCACATAGCGATCTCCAATTCTAACGTAGATTTCACACTTCACGGTATCCATGCTACTTTTTTAATACAAATTCATATGTATATGATGAATACCATGGTGGTGAGAAAACTTTTGGATAGATTCAAACATATGACCTACAAAATAGCACAACAATCGAGTCAATGTCAACTTCTCCAAACCTAGTATGGCACGAATTCGAAATAATTACCCGTATGCATGGTCCTCAGTTCAAATCTTACGATGTACACCGAATTGAAACATCGATATTAAGTCTCGTACTATCTACATTCAAATGTTGTTTTTAGCCCCCCCCCCCTCGGCACACACGCTACATACTTCGTGTATCAGTCAATCTTCCTCGCCTAACCACCTTAGGAAGCTATTGGTTTCCGACACACGTTCATTCTTTCTCTCCATGTTTTGATCTCTAACTCTCTCAACTACACAACCCCCTTTTTCTCCTCTGTTACCAAATGCATTTACCTCACACACCCGCCATTGCACCCCATGCCTAGCTCTCTATCTCTCTCTCTCCCTCCCACCCTCTCTCGCTAGATACATGCATTGCCTATCTAGCCCCCTAACCTCTCATGCGCACGCACGCATGTTGTCTATCTAGGTCACTCCCTCGAGACTGTCTCACTCTTTCTTCCGCATGGCGGGCCACACTCGCTCAATCTCTCTCTCTTTATCTGAGTTTCGATTAACCTCGTTTTCTTTCACATACAAATGATATATCTCCTTGTTCGGGCCTCGATTGACACACTCTATACTCTCTCACGCAGATTGTCTATCTAGGTCAGTCCATCCAAGCCGCCCCCACTCTTTCGACCTCATGGTGGGCCACGCTCGCTCAATCTCTCTCTCTCTCCCCCCCTCTCTCTCTTTGTATGTCTCGATTGACCTCGCTCTTTCTCGGACACAAACGATATATCTCCATGTTTGAGCCCAATTCGACATATTCATATTGTATACTCTCTCACGCACATTGTCTATCTAGGTCACTCTCTCCAACCCGTCTCACTCTTTCGATCGCATGACGACCCACACTCGCTCAATCTCTCTCCTTTTATATATGTAATCGATTGACCTTGCTTCCTCCCACGCATAAAATATATCTACATGTCTATGACTGGATCATCTCTCAAGCTCTATCTTACAGCCCTCACCCTTCCCAAAAGCTCAATCAGACAATATCTCTCCAGAGCATATATATATATATTTTCAATGAATGTCGGACGACACTCACTTTTCCTCTCTATCTATATGTCTCTCGATTGACCTCGCTTTCTCATGATGTATCTTCCACACATTGAAGCTACTTCTCCATCCCTCGCAAAGCTGGAGCTATTTATATTGCGAGGGGGACTCCAACCTTCGATTAATTTGTGTAGGCATTTATTCCGGTGGGTTTAGATTATATTTTCGTAGCATTCGGCCCACAACTACTCCAAACACCATTGCAACCCCTACAGCAACCCCAATTGATTTCCCTCTGGCTCGGTCATCGCTCTCTTGCACTTCCTTTCTCGCCTTCAACGTCGCACCATGCTATTATTGCAAAAAAAACCGGTGTTCTCTTTAATTATTACAAATAAGCTACAAAACTACACACCGATAGTCCACCTGGAATGGAACAAATTTTGACCCACAAATTAAAGTGCTACAAACTACACACCGAGGGGCCCACCTATCATGAAACAAATTTGGACCCATATACAAATAAAAAAATAAAGGACGAGGATCGAACATGCGACCAGGGCCTTCAAGCAGCACGTCAATAGGCAACATACGTGGAACAACAATGTTTGTTGTACCCCCCCCCTTTGTTCATATAATGTTTTTATATTACCACAGCCTATTTAATGGATAACATGTAATATTATTTTTAGTACATTAGTGGGACCGTCTCGTTAGCACGTACTATTCGCCTTCACTTACTGGTGGGTTCCATGTGTGCTCTCTCTCCTCCCCTTCTGCATTTAGACGCACGGGCAAACACGAATAACTCAAGGGCGATGTTGTCGTTGATCATATCTGGATGCGTTCACAATTTACGGCACCAGTTTCATGTACTAGTAGTACTAGTCAATGTGTACGTGCAATGCACGTTAATTTGGAAGTATATTAAGTGCATACGGATATTAAGTAGGATATTATTTGCGTGTTATTATGTGATTAGCACTATTTTTGGCATGAAATTAACTGCACGCTAAACGTGTTGAGTGCTCGTCATTGAAGTAGTCTAGGTCGTTGGATGAGAAGAAATACATGTGGCTTGATGATGTTTTATATTTAATTTGATACCACTGTAGAAGTGTCGGAGATATGCCCTAGAGGCAATCATGTATGATGATATTTCCTATGTATTTATGAATAAAGATAGTCCTTGGACAATATCAATGATGTGTATCAGCAAGTACGTGACTTGTTTGTGGGACTATGCATTGTATGATGACTATCCTAAAAAGTCTGAAAGTGTGTTATATCGACTAGAGGGGGGGTGAATAGGCGATTTTTATGAAAGTCTTCAAAACGTGGGAGTTATGAAGACAAACGATAGAAGTAAACCTAATACCCTGCAGCGGAAGGTAGACTACACTAGGCAAGCCATAGTCAAGTGTTCAATAGAGTGAAAGCACAATGACTAATAGCAGCAATGTAGTAAGGATCGGGTAGGAAGATATTGTGAAGCCAGACAGAACACACAGTCACTCAGTGAAGACAAAAGATAGTGCAAACATACAATGACTTCACAAGGAGTAACAGTAAGTACAAGGAAGGGAAGATGAAACCAATGACTCGTTGAAGACAATGATTTGTTGGACCAGTTCCAGTTGCTGTGACAACTGTACGTCTGGTTAGGGCTTCTAGGTATTTAAACCTTAGGACACACAGTCCCGGACACCCAGTCCTGAACACGCAGCTCAGGACACCCAGTCCTCACCGTATTCCCCTTGAGCTAAGGTCACACAGACCTCGCCCAATCACTTTGGTAAGTCTTCAAGGTAGACTCCCAAACCTTCACAGACTTCGTTCACTGGCAATCCATAATGTCTCTTGGATGCTCAGAACACGACGCCTAACCGGCTGGAGGATGCACAGTCCTCAAGTGTAATAAGTCTTCAGATCACACAGACAAGAAGACTTAAGTGATGCCCAATTCTCTTTGGCTCTGGGTGGTTAGGGCTTTATCCTCGCAAGGAATTCTCTCTCAAAGGCTTCGAGGTGGGTTGCTCTGAAATGACAAAAGCCGTATTCTCAATCTGAGCAGCCAACCGTTTATGGTTGTAGGGGGTGGGCTATTTATAGCCACATGGCAACCTGACCTGATTTGTCCGAAATGACCCTGGGTCACTAAGGAACTGACACGTGTTCGAACGGTCAGATTTCAAACTCACACGGCAACTTTACTTGGGCTACAAGCAAAGCTGACTTGTCCGACTGTGGACAAGATTCGCTCTCATAGTGTTCACTCGAAGACATAGGTTTTGGTTAGGCATCACTTCAGTCATTCTGACTGGTTCTCTTGGACCCCACTTAACAGTACGGTGGTTCCTATGACCCAACACAAAAGAAAGAGAACTACGAAAGATCTAAGTCTTCGAGCTCCATAGGCTTCATGTGGTGTCTTCTCTTGTCATAGTCTTCGATGTGAATATCTTCATATACCACCTTTGACTTCAATGTCTTCATACATTTTTAGGGGTCATCTCTGGTAGGAAAACCGAATCAATGAGGGACTTCTACCTGTGTTATCCTGCAATTCTCACAAACACATTAGTCCCTCAACTAGGTTTGTCGTCAATACTCCAAAACCAACTAGGGGTGGCACTAGATGCACTTACAATCTCCCCCTTTTTGGTGATTGATGACAAACTAGTTGATGTTTTCAACGGGGAATATAATCTATGAAATTGTAAAGGATAAGGAATTGTCTTCATAAGTTGCAAGGGCTCCCCCTGAAGATGTGCATATAAGCAATTTGCTTTTGGAATGCAAATGCACATGGCAGGTTCTACTTGTGGAAATCCACTTCAACTTATGATGACAATCCACTGTGCATGTGAAAGTATATGAAAATAATGACATGCATAATGGAAAATGGACGTCTGCAGAATGATCTAAGTGCGGAATTTATCGTCGCACATGCGGAATTTATCATCGCAAAACAACGTGGCAGATAAGTAGCAGACGACCATCGAGTTTAAGTGTTACAACTCAAAGAACCAAATGTAGCAAAACAAGAGTTGTAAGCACGAAGCAAAATATAAAGCACCCGCCCATATGGACCCGCTTGAAGACTATCAACCTCATATGCTTCTCCCCCTTTTGCCAGTAAGGACCAAAAAGGTTTGAAGACATAGAGCATCTACTCGTTCCCATGAGGAGTAGGTGAAGCAGTAGGGTCATTGGTGGTGTTTGGCGGTGCTGAAGAGCTTGGAGCAGAGTTGAAGCGTGCTAAAGGAGGTGGCGGTGAAGTGGCATCGTCTTCATCCTCGATAACTCTGGCAGTCACTGTTGCAGCAGAGCAAGAGAACTCAGAGTCTTCAAGGGACGGACTTCCTAGCAGCACAGCCCTTCGAGGAGGTGTGGAGTCAAACTTGAATCGCTCAGTGAAGCCATCCTCTTGAAGATCATCTTCAGAACACATCATCATTAGCCCTTTCCATGTGCGGCGACAGGTTTCATGGGCAACGAAAGCATTCTTGGTGGCAAGATTGCGAATGCGATTAACATCCACCAAGAGGCTTTTCATCTGACGCTTCAGCCAGTCATGATGCCTATCCTGTTTCTGATGAAGAGCCACAAGAAGCTCTCGGTCATTGAGAACACGAGTGCGCTTCTTGGGTCTTGGAGCAGTTGTACTATTAGTGGCTTCAGTGGAAGCAGGGTGTGGTGCATGTGTAGTGCCAGCCAAAGGATACACCCGAGTGACTGCTTCAACTCCTTCAATGTTCTGAGAGAAACTCTGATGCTCTGCATTCTGAAGACTTAGAGGTTCCTTGGAAGGCTCAGGATAGATGGCTTCAGTAGAGATATCCACATCAGGCAGAAAAATCCGATGATTGCGAGCAGATGGCTGATATGAGATATCGGAGTGAAGTTTGATTAGCCACATTACCCATGGGGCATAGAACTTCAAGCCAAACAGTTCAGAGCCTGATGCAGCAAGTTGGTGAATGAAGAAGTCATGTGCATTGAAGCATTTTCCATGAAGAATATAGAAGATCAAAGTCTTCATTGCACCCTCAAGCTTGACATTTGGAGAGTGCCCTTTGATGGGCCAGAGAGTTCGCCTGATGATGTGATAAATGGTTCTTGGCAGATACTCAAGGTCTTCAATGAAGAACTCTGTGGGATAAGCAGCATCTTGGGGCAATGGCTTCATCATGCTGAGCATCTGACTCATATCAGATTAAGGCTTCTGAAAGATGCTCTCAATAGCGTCACTGTGCAGCTGACAGCCATGCTCGTGGAGATCAGGAGTGGGCAAACTAGTGAGCTCAATGATGTCAAAGGCTTTGGCTTCGTGATGAACGTTGCCAGTCATCCACTCCAGGACCCAAGTCTTCGGATCTCTGCTATATCCGCGGATGTGAAGTGTGGCATAGAATTGGAGCAGCAACTCTTCATTCCAATGCTCTTGGTCAGTAACGAATGGAAGCAGTCCAACTTCCTTGAAGCAATCCAAAGCTTCTTCTAGACAGGGCAGACCAGCTATAGCTTCAATGTCATGGCGCTTATGTGGGAAGATGCGACCTTGATTGTAAAGAATGCATGAGTAATAGCTTCGCTGCGGATACCTCCAGAACCGATCAGATGATATCCTTTCCCTTGAGTAGGGGTTCCTGGAGCTATCGAAGAATGTGTTGTCTGCTCTGAAGCCATTGATATTGAAGGAGCCAGGTGCTGATGCAGGACCTGGGAACCTTGGCAATCTTGGGATTGGCTTCTGTACCTGAGGCCTGTGCTCAACATGATAGTCGAACTGGGGATCGGCAGCAGACTCAGGAACAGAAGTGGCGGGATCAGTGGCTTCGCTGTCTTCGGATGCTTTTGTTGGGGAGGACTCCACATTAGCTTCATTGGTGGTTGTGGCAGCCTCAAGATTTTCATCCTCCACCTGACGAGCTGGAGGGTCGGTCACAAGCACGTTCTCCTTGAGAACTACTTCTTGGTGGGACAGGGGAGTGGGAACTTGTGGGACTTCTTCTTCCGCGGCTGATGCAGCCGGATTGTCTTCAACAGAGACTTGAGGCCTTGGACCTTTGCGAAGCCTGCACAACGCGGGTGATGCCTGTGGAGTTGGAGTGGGCTGGGCCTCATAGTCTTCTTCCTCTTGAGGGAGATCCGCCCATGAAGCATCCTGTGCAATTGGCGTCAGCGGACGACCAATGCTGATGAGTTCGCTGTTCTCAAGCTGAGGAAGGACTGCACCATCTTCTACATGGTCATGTTGACCAATGTCTTCAGCAGCGATGGGATCAGCTGCTGGAAAGTCTTCAGCTTCATGAGCCTCTGTGGAAGTAGGCTCATGGATTGTCAGTTGGAGTTCAGCTTCAGGACAGACCATAGAAATGGGTTCAACTATCAAAGGCTCTATGGGAGCAGCCCGATCTTTCTTGGTCTTCCTCTTCTTCTTGGAGGGGGCAGTAGGAGAGGCTTCAGAATGTTTCCTCTTCCGTGCTTCAGCCTCAGCAGTCCTCATCTTCTTGAGCTCTGAAGCTGTTGACCAGCTTTTTGGCTTCAGCCAGTCATTTTAGTTGGGAAGACAATAGGAACTGCTTCCTGCCTTGGTACGTCAGGTTCAGCCGTAGCAGGCTTCTTCTTCTTCTTTGCGGCCATCCTGGGGTCAATGCCAGGACGCCCAAGGGCCTTGCGCTTCTCAACCTCATTATATGTTTACACACATCTGTCAGCCAGAGCCTTCATGCGCTCACGCGAGCCCTGAGCTTCTGCACATTTCTTTAGAAAGGCTTCCTTGAGCTCGTGCATCATACTCTTGAAGTTCTTCACTTCCTGCACGCGAGCTTGGCCATATGCTTCTTGAACTGAGCCTTTTCATAGTCAATCTTTTGCTTCAGTTCAACAATGCGCTGGGCGATAGCTAGCTCTGAAGCAATGGCGCCTTGGAAGGCGACACTGAGGCCAATGGGTAGCTGCAGATCTTCAAAGCTGATGTTTGGCATGTCAAACCACTCGTCAATGAAGTTGTGGATGATGGTTACATCAAAGAGAGGCAGATCATTAAAGATTTCTGCTTCTTCTTTGCTCTTGATGAGTTGCTCAAGAGCGTCATCTGCAAGATCTTCATCACTTGATAGATCGATGGCGTCATTGCGCAGAATGGCAGCAGTAGTTAGCTCTTGGCCGGCGTGAGGCAGAGGCATCTTGGTCTTCTGGGGCTTGGAGATGCGAGATAAGTCTTCGGACTGCACACTGTCTTCAGGAGGTGCAGTTGCCAGTGGCTTCGCCTGTGAGATTTTTGGTGAAGGGGCAGGCTTTGAAGCTTTAGGCTTCTTCAGCTTCTTTGTCTTTGATGCTGCAGGCACTTCATCTGATTCAGCGTCAGCTGCAGGCTCATTCACTGCAGTCCCTTGAACTAAGATGCGGTTGATGAGGCCTTCAAGGTTGTAGAAAGGACCGATGACATTGGGTTCTGCATGTCATGTGCCATCTACCCTTGGTGCTGAGGGACCAGGGTTGAAGCCTAACCCCAAAGTCTTCTTGTTCTGCTTCGCTGAGTTCTGGGCAAACTGGAAGTTGCACTTGAACAGATTGTCGTCACGACACCATAGTAGTGACGATGGGTGTGCATCAACAGGCTTTGGCCCACGGACCATGCAGGGATAGAAGCCTTGTTCAATGGCTTCATCTCTGGACCTGGGCAGAAGATTCTTGTATAGGATGTCTCCCCACGGTCTCTTGATGGCGTTTTTCTCAGCATATGCCTGGGTTACAAATTGATATTTGAACCATTGTTCTGCCCAATATCTTCGAATCCATTGGATTCGGGTCTTGCGCTGATTGTAATCCTCTTCAGGATCTGTCTTGTACAGTTCTGAGAGTTCATCTGGCAGATCTCTGGATGTTTCTCCACGACGCTTTCTGCCACCCTTCCTTACTGATTTCTCTGAAGCCATAAACTTTCACCTGGAAGGCTTCAACACGTTCAAAGGCTTCAAAGGTTTTTGCTTGCTGGACCAACAGGAACTGGCTTCGGGAGAATTTATGTGATGCTGTAAGAATTCTGCAAATGAATGCAGACTATGAGAACCAAAGGATTCTCCCAAGGACATGTACCTGTGACAGCATTAAGGTGCGAGGGAAGGGGAAGAGGTCATATGCATTCTCAGAAGATTTTGAAGATAAATCAGTTTAGAAGACATTGACCTCATCGTGCGAAGACATTCACTCATAGATAAGGAGTTGGTTCCAGATTTGTACGAATCCACAGATCAGTACAAGTGAGGAATCTAACTACTTTGTGAAGCATAAGTGAACATACTAGGCATGTTATGAGATGCAGTATGAGAGAGATCTAACTTGTGTGAATAGAAACTACTTGTGGTAGAAAGTGACAAATCCATAGGATCAACGGTGTTGTAAAAAGGAAGTTTTATTTACCACACTAAGAACTGCTAGACGGAGTGGAAGATGAGGCCGAGCAGTTCGATCTTCCGTGCCCTAACTTGGCGACGGAGGACACCTACGGCGACGGCGGAGAGGACGATGTCCGCGGTCGGCGTGAAGACGGCGTCGGAAAGGTTGCGGCAGCGAAGCGCTTCGTCGCCGGCGTCGTCGAGGGCTAGCGGTGGCGCTAGGGTTCATGCGAGAGTGGAAGAAGAGATAATGACCGCTGTGAAGTGTGTATTTATAGGTACATGGGCGACACTGCGCTATTACACAGGTGCCCCTGGCGATTCGCATCTGAGGAACACGTGGCCATTATGCGGAATTTTGGGGTTTGTTCCACGTCCCACGGACGCCTTGATTGTCGGGTGGTCGTTCCTACTTCTCCGGGTTTCATGTGGAGGAATGAGCATTGAAAATGGACTTAATGGTTGTCTCTGTATCTTCTGCTGACAAGGACGCAGAGAAGACATTTGACAGTTTCAATAGAATGCATATGATTTGGAGAGATAGAATTTGAGATAGAAAACATAGAGAGGTTAGGGTCCGATCACATTCACTTAGTTCAAAAGATTCAACAATGAAGACATAGCTATAAGTGAATGCTGTAGAGGACAAAACACTAATATATATATATATATAATCAACATAGTGAAGATAATCATGAAGATATGTTGAGATCGAAGCCAAACCAAATGTGAAGACATTGCAAGGTAACGCCATGAGTGAAACACTTCAAAATAGAACATTTGGTGGTGGCGTTACCCACCGTATAGGAAGTATTAGACCCAGACACGGCGCACAATTATCGTGGCGCTCTGAAGTCAAATTCCACATTAATGTATTCACACTTAGAATGTATGTCTTCATTGATTGAAGATATACTTTACTTCGTGTGTTGCACATCTAAGTCATCAATATGCATTAGGGTTAGGATGTGTGCCTGATCACAGGACATTTGAGGATTCCAGGATATTTAGCTCACACCGTAACTTGCAAAATCTCTTCTCATCCAAGGGCTTGGTGAAGATATCTGCCAATTGCTCTTCAGTGTTGACGTGTATGATATCAATATCTTCCTTCACAACATTATCTCTGAGAGATGGTGAATTTCAATGTGCTTTGTCTTTGAGTGCTGAACTGGGTTGTTGGCGATCTTGATGGCGCTTTCGTTGTCGCAGTAAAGTGGCACTTGCTTTAGATGAATGCCATAGTCCTTGAGTGTTTGCTTCATCCATAGAAACTGAGCACAGCAAGATCCAGCAGCAATGTATTCAGATTCAGCAGTGGACAGAGATACACAGTTCTGCTTCTTTGGAGACCAACATACAAGTGATCGTCCCAGAAAGTGACATGTGCCTGATGTAGACTTGCGATCAACTTTGTCACCAGCATAATCAGCATCCGAGAATCCAACCAGATCAAACTCTGAGCCCTTTGGATACCATAATCCTAGAGTTGGGGTGTGAGCCAAATATCGAAGAATTTGCTTCACAGCTAAGTGATGCGACTCCTTTGGTGCCGCTTGAAATCGAGCACACATGCAAACACTAAGCATAATATCTGGCCTAGATGCACATAGATAAAGTAAAGAACCAATCATGGAGCGGTATACCTTTTGATCGAACTCTTTACCATTGTCGTCGGGACCCAGATGATGTTTGGCTAGCATTGGTGTTGTGAAGCCTTTGCAGTCTTGCATACCGAACTTCTTCAGGCAATCTTTGAGATACTTCTCTTGAGATATGAAGATGCCATTGCGTTGTTGTCGTATTTGAAGACCGAGGAAGAACTTCAGCTCCCCCATCATGGACATCTGATATTGCTCTTGCATCATATATCCAAACTCTTCACTGTACTTCTGATTGGTGCAGCCGAAGATAATGTCATCCACATATATTTGGCATACAAACAGTTCACCATCATATGTCTTCGTGAAGAGAGTGGGGTCTAGGGAACCAGGTATGAAACCTTTGCTCTTCAGGAAGTATTTGAGTGTGTCATACCAGGCCCGAGGGGCTTGTTTGAGGCCATACAGTGCCTTGTTGAGCTTGTATACCATGTCCGGATGTTTTGGATCTTCAAAGCCTGGCGGTTGTGCAACATACACTTCTTCTTCAATCTTGCCATTGAGAAAAGCACTCTTCACATCCATTTGATATAGAAGTATGTTATGATGATTTGCATAGGCCAGCAGTATGCGTATGGCTTCAAGTCTAGCCACAGGAGCAAATGTTTCATCGAAGTCAACGCCTTCCACTTGAGTATATCCTTGAGCAACCAGACGAGCTTTGTTTCTGACAACTTGACCATGCTCATCTTGCTTGTTGCGGTATATCCATTTGGTGCCTATTATATTGTGCTTCCGTGGAACAGGAAGCTTACTAGTTCCCATACATTATTCAGCTCAAACTGTTGAAGCTCTTCTTGCATAGCTTGAATCCATTCAGGTTCCATGAAGGCTTCTTCAACTTTCTTGGGATCTGTTATTGAGACGAATGCGAAGTGCCCACAGAAATTTGCTAGCTGAGTTGCCCTTGAATGAGTCAGTGGACCGGGTGCATTGATGCTATCAATTATTCTTTCAATCTGCACTTCATTGGCAACGCGAGGATGTACAGGGCGAAGACTTTGCTCTTGCTGATCATTGTCGTTGTTAGAAGGAATGTCTTCAGGCTGAGCATTGTCTTCATGTTGATCAGGTGCTAAGATGATAAGTTCTTCTTTAGGATGAGCTTCAGAAGGTATAATTTCTCCAGTTCCCATTAGCTTGATTGATTCACTGGATGGAACTTCATCTAGCACATTTGGCAGTTGCTCTCTTTGTGAACCATTGGTCTCATCGAACCGCACATCCACTGTTTCAACCACTTTGTATGAAAGAGATTGAAGACTCTGTAGGAGTGCGAATCCTTTCCATATCCAAGCATAAAACCCTCATGTGCTTTTGGTGCAAACTTTGAGGTGTGATGTGGGTCCTTGATCCAGCACCTTGCGCCAAATACTCTGAAGTAACTGACATTTGGCTTCTTGCCAGTAAGGAGCTCATAAGATGTCTTGTTCAGAAGCTTGTGAAGATAAACATGATTGATTGTATGGCATGCAGTATCAATGGCTTCAGGCCAGAATTTTCTTGGGGTCTTATATTCATCTAGCATCGTTCTGGCCATCTCTATGAGTGTTCTGTTCTTGCGTTCGACGATGCCATTCTGCTGTGGCGTGTACGGGGCTGAGAATTCATGTGTGATGCCCAAGGTATCAAGATATGTATCAAGTCCAGTGTTCTTGAATTCAGTGCCATTGTCACTTCTGATGTGCTTTATCTTGGCGCCATAATTGTTCATATCTCGATTGACGAAGCGTCTGAAGACATCCTGCACTTCAGTCTTGTAAAGGATTATGTGCACCCAAGTATATCTAGAATAATCATCAACAATGACAAAGCCATAGAGACAAGCAGTAGTAGTAAGAGTTGAGTAATGAGTGGGACCGAAAAGATCCATGTGAAGCAGTTCGAAGGGTCGAGTAGTGGTTGTTGGAAATATGCCCTAGAGGCAATAATAAATAGTTATTATTATATTTCCTTGTTCATGATAATCGTTTATTATCCATGCTAGAATTTTATTGATAGGAAACTCAGATACATGTGTGGATACATAGACAACACCATGTCCCTAGTAAGCCTCTAGTTGACTAGCTCGTTGATCAATAGATGGTTACGGTTTCCTGACCATGGACATTGGATGTCGTTGATAACGAGATCACATCATTAGGAGAATGATGTGATGGACAAGACCCAATCATAAGCCTAGCACAAGGATCGTGTAGTTCGTATGCTAAAGCTTTTTAATGTCAAGTATCATTTCCTTAGACCATGAGATTGTGCAACTCCCGGATACCATAGGAGTGCTTTGGGTGTGCCAAACATCACAACGTAACTGGGTGGCTATAAAGGTACACTACATGTATCTCCGAAAGTGTCTGTTGGGTTGGCATGAATCGAGACTGGGATTTGTCACTCCGTGTAAACGGAGAGGTATCTCTGGGCCCACTTGGTAGGACATCATCATAATGTGCACAATGTGATCAAGGAGCTGATCACGGGATGATGTGTTACGAAACGAGTAAAGAGACTTGCCGGTAACGAGATTGAACAAGGTATCGGGATACCGACGATCAAATCTCGAGCAAGTATCGTACCGCTAGACAAAGGGAATTGTATACGGGATTGATTAAGTCCTTGACATCGTGGTTCATCCGATGAGATCATCGTGGAACATGTGGGAGCCAACATGGGTATCCAGATCCCGCTGTTGGTTATTGACCGGAGAGTCATCTCGGTCATGTCTGCATGTCTCCCGAACCCGTAGGGTCTACACACTTAAGGTTCAGTGACGCTAGGGTTATAGAGATATAAGTATGCAGAAACCCGAATGTTGTTCGGAGTCCCGGATGAGATCCCGGACGTCACAAGGAGTTCTGGAATGGTCCGGAGGTAAAGAATTATATATAGGAAGTGCTATTTCGGCCATCGGGACAAGTTTCGGGGTCACCGATATTGTACCGGGACCACCGGAAGGGTCCCGGGGGTCCACCGGGTGGGGCCACCTGCCCCGGGCGGCCACATGGGCTGTAGGGGGTGCGCCTTGGCCTATATGGGCCAAGGGCACCAGCCCCTAGAGGCCCATGCACCAAAGGGACAAGAGGAGGGGAGAGTCCTAAAGGGGGAAGGCACCTCCGAGGTGCCTTGGAGAGGATGGACTCCTCCCCCCCTTGGCCACAGCCTTCCTTGGAGGAAGGGGCAAGGCTGCGCCCTCCCCCTCTCCCTTGGCCCTATATATAGTTGGGGGAAGGGAGGACAACCTAACCCAAGCCCTGGCGCCTCCCTCTCCCTCCCATGACACATCTCCCTCCTCCCACAGCGCTTGGCGAAGCCCTGTTGATATCCCGCTACTTCCACCACCACGCCGTCCTGCTGTTGGATCTCCATCAACCTCTCCTTCCCCCTTGCTGGATCGAGAAGGAGGAGACGTCGCTGCTCCGTACGTGTGTTGAAAGCGGAGGTGCCGTCTGTTCGGCGCTAGGATCATCGATGATTTGGATCACGACGAGTACGACTCCATCAACCCCGTTCTCTTGAACGCTTCCGCGCGCGATCTACAAGGGTATGTAGATCCACTCCTCCCTCGTTGCTAGATGACTCCATAGATAGATCTTGGTAACACATAGGAAAATTTTGAATTTATGCTACGTTACCCAACAGTGGCATCATGAGCTAGGTCTATGCGTAGTTTCTATGCACGAGTAGAACACAAAGTAGTTGTGGGCGTTGATTTTGTTCAATATGCTTACCGTTACTAGTCCAATCTTGATTCGGCGGCATTGTGGGATGAAGCGGCCCGGACCGACCTTACACGTACTCTTACGTGAGACTGGTTCCACCGACTGACATGCACTAGTTGCATAAGGTGGCTAGCGGGTGTCTGTCTCTCCCACTTTAGTCGGATTGGATTCGATGAAAAGGGTCCTTATGAAGGGTAAATAGCAATTGGCATATCACGTTGTGGTCTTTGCGTAGGTAAGAAACGTTCTTGCTAGAAACCCATAGCAGCCACGTAAAACATGCAAACAACAATTAGAGGACGTCTAACTTGTTTTTGCAGGGTATGCTATGTGATGTGATATGGCCAAAAGGATGTGATGAATGATATATGTGATGTATGAGATTGATCATGTTCTTGTAATAGGAATCACGACTTGCATGTCGATGAGTATGACAACCGGCAGGAGCCATAGGAGTTGTCTTAATTTATTTATGACCTGCGTGTCAACATAAACGTCATGTAATTACTTTACTTTATTGCTAAAGCGTTAGCCATAGTAGTAGAAGTAATAGATGACGTGACAACTTCAAGAAGACAAGATGATGGAGATCATGGTGTCATGTCGGTGACGATAAAGATCATGGAGCCCCGAAGATGGAGATCAAAAGGAGCAATATGATATTGGCCATATCATGTCACTATTTGATTGCATGTGATGTTTATCATGTTTTTTCATCTTGTTTACTTAGAACGACGGTAGTAAATAAGATGATCCCTCATAATAATTTCAAGAAAGTGTTGCCCTTAACTGTGCACCGTTGTGACAGTTCATTGTTTCGAAGCACCACATGATGATCGGGTGTGATAGATTCTAACGTTCACATACAACGGGTGTAAGACAGATTTACACACGCAAAACACTTAGGTTGACTTGACGAGCCTAGCATGTGTATAGACATGGCCTCAGAACACAAGAGACCGAAAGGTCGAGCATGAGTCGTATGGTAGATACGATCAACATGAAGATGTTCACCGATGATGACTAGTCTGTCTCACGTGATGATCGGACACGGCCTAGTTGACTCGGATCATGTAATCACTTAGATGACTAGAGGGATGTCTATCTGAGTGGGAGTTCATAAGATGAACTTAATTATCCTGAACATAGTCAAAAGGTCTTCGCAAATTATGTCATAGCTCGCGCTTTAGTTCTACTGTTTAGATATGTTCCTAGAGAAAATTTAGTTGAAAGTTGATAGTAGCAATTATGCGGACTAGGTCCATAAACTGAGGATTGTCCTCATTGCTTCATAGAAGGCTTATGTCCTTAATGCAGCGCTCAGTGTGCTGAACCTCGAACGTTGTCTGTGGATGTTGCGAACATCTGACATACACATTTTGATAACTACGTGATAGTTCAGTTAAACGGCTTAGAGTTGAGGCACCGAAGACGGTTTTGAAACATCGCGAAACATATGAGATGTTTCGAGGGCTGAAATTGGGATTTCAGGCTCGTGCCCACGTCAAGAGGTATAAGACCTCCGACGATTTTCTTAGCCTGCAAACTAAGGGAGAAAAGCTCAATTGTTGAACTTGTGCTCAGATTGTCTGAGTACAACAATCGCTTGAATCGAGTGGGAGTTGATCTTCCAGATGAAATAGTGATGGTTCTCCGAAGTCATTACCACCAAGCTGCTAGAGCTTCGTGATGAACTATAATATATCAGGGACATATATGATGATCCTTAAGATATTCGCGATGTTTGACACCACAAAAGTAGAAATCAAGAAGGAGCATAAATTGTTGATGGTTGATGAAACCACTAGTTTCAAGAAGGGCAAGGGCAAGAAGGGATACTTCATGAAACGGCAAATCTGCTGCTGCTCTAGTGAAGAAACCCAAGGTTGAACCCAAACCCGAGACTAAGTGCTTCTGTAATAAGGGGAACAGCCACTGGAGCATAATTACCCTAGATACTTGGTAGATGAGAAGGCTGGCAAGGTCAATAGGAGTATATTGGATATACATTGTGTTAATGTGTACTTTACTAGTACTCCTAGTAGCACCATGGTATTAGATACCGGTTCAGTTGCTAAATGTTAGTAAACTCGAAATAAAAGCTACAGAATAAATGGAGACTAGCTAAAGGTGAGCTGACGATATGTGTTGGAAGTGTTTCCAATGTTGATATGATCAAGCATCGCACGCTCCCTCTACCATCGAGATTGGTGTTTGCGTTGAGCATAGACATGATTGGATTATGTCTATCGCAATACGGTTATTCATTTAAGGAGAATAATGGTTACTCTGTTTATTTGAATAATACCTTCAATGGTCTTGCACCTAAAATGAATGGTTTATTGAATCTCGATCGTAGTGATACACATGTTCATGCCAAAAGATAGTAATGATAGTACCAACTACTTGTGGCACTGCCACTTAAGTCATATCGGTATAAAACGCATGAAGAAGCTCCATGTTGATGGATCTTTGGGCTCACTCGTTTTTGAAAGGTTTGAGACATGCGAACCATGTCTATTGGTGTATATGCATGAAGAAACTCCATGCAAATGGACCGTTTGGGCTCACTTGATTTTGAATCACTTGAGACATGCAAATCATACCACATGGGCAAGATGACTGAAAGCCTCGTTTTCAGTAAAATGGAACTAGAAAGCAACTTGTTGGAAGTAATACATTTTGATGTGTGCAGTCCAATGAGTGCTGAGGCATGTAGTGGATATCGTTATGTTCTTACTTCACAGATGATTTGAGTAGATGTTGAGTATATTTACTTGATGAATCACGAGTCTGAATTATTGAAAGGTTCAAGTAATTTCAGGGTGAAGTTGAAAGATCGTCGTGATAAGAGGATAAAATATCTATGATATGATCATAGAGATGAATATCTGAATTACTAGTTTGGCATAGAATTAAGACATTGTGGAAATTGTTTCACAACTAATACAGCCTGGAACACCATAGTGTGATGGTGTGTCGGAACATCATAACTGCACCCTATTGGATATGATGCATACCATGATGTCTCTTATCGAATTACCACGATAGTTTATGGGTTAGGCATTAGAGACAACCACATTCACTTTAAATAGGGCACCACGTAATTCCGATGAGATGACACCGTATGAACTATGGTTTAGAGAAACCTAAGCTGTCATTTCTTAAATGTTTGGGGCT
>NC_041382.1:261647618-261668712 GCF_002162155.2 Triticum dicoccoides | reverse complement strand
ACACTCACTTTTCCTCTCTATCTATATGTCTCTCGATTGACCTCGCTTTCTCATGATGTATCTTCCACACATTGAAGCTACTTCTCCATCCCTCGCAAAGCTGGAGCTATTTATATTGCGAGGGGGACTCCAACCTTCGATTAATTTGTGTAGGCATTTATTCCGGTGGGTTTAGATTATATTTTCGTAGCATTCGGCCCACAACTACTCCAAACACCATTGCAACCCCTACAGCAACCCCAATTGATTTCCCTCTGGCTCGGTCATCGCTCTCTTGCACTTCCTTTCTCGCCTTCAACGTCGCACCATGCTATTATTGCAAAAAAAAACCGGTGTTCTCTTTAATTATTACAAATAAGCTACAAAACTACACACCGATAGTCCACCTGGAATGGAACAAATTTTGACCCACAAATTAAAGTGCTACAAACTACACACCGAGGGGCCCACCTATCATGAAACAAATTTGGACCCATATACAAATAAAAAAAATAAAGGACGAGGATCGAACATGCGACCAGGGCCTTCAAGCAGCACGTCAATAGGCAACATACGTAGAACAACAATGTTTGTTGTACCCTCCCTTTGTTCATATAATGTTTTTATATTACCACAGCCTATTTAATGGATAACATGTAATATTATTTTTAGTACATTAGTGGGACCGTCTCGTTAGCACGTACTATTCGCCTTCACTTACTGGTGGGTTCCATGTGTGCTCTCTCTCCTCCCCTTCTGCATTTAGACGCACGGGCAAACACGAATAACTCAAGGGCGATGTTGTCGTTGATCATATCTGGATGCGTTCACAATTTACGGCACCAGTTTCATGTACTAGTAGTACTAGTCAATGTGTACGTGCAATGCACGTTAATTTGGAAGTATATTAAGTGCATACGGATATTAAGTAGGATATTATTTGCGTGTTATTATGTGATTAGCACTATTTTTGGCATGAAATTAAATGCACGCTAAACGTGTTCAGTGCTCGTCATTGAAGTAGTCTAGGTCGTTGGATGAGAAGAAATACATGTGGCTTGATGACGTTTTATATTTAATTTGATACCGTTGTAGAAGTGTCGGAGATATGCCCTAGAGGCAATCATGTATGATGATATTTCCTATGTATTTATGAATAAAGATAGTCCTTGGACAATATCAATGATGTGTATCAGCAAGTACGTGACTTGTTTGTGGGACTATGCATTGTATGATGACTATCCTAAAAGGTCTGAAAGTGTGTTATATCGACTAGAGGGGGGGTGAATAGGCGATTTTTATGAAAGTCTTCAAAACGTGGGAGTTATGAAGACAAACGATAGAAGTAAACCTAATACCCTGCAGCGGAAGGTAGACTACACTAGGCAAGCCATAGTCAAGTGTTCAATAGAGTGAAAGCACAATGACTAATAGCAGCAATGTAGTAAGGATCAGGTAGGAAGATATTGTGAAGCCAGACAGAACACACAGTCACTCAGTGAAGACAAAAGATAGTGCAAACATACAATGACTTCACAAGGAGTAACAGTAAGTACAAGGAAGGGAAGATGAAACCAGTGACTCGTGGAAGACAATGATTTGTTGGACCAGTTCCAGTTGCTGTGACAACTGTACGTCTGGTTAGGGCTTCTAGGTATTTAAACCTTAGGACACATAGTCCCGGACACCCAGTCCTGAACACGCAGCTCAGGACACCCAGTCCTCACAGTATTCCCCTTGAGCTAAGGTCACACAGACCTCGCCCAATCACTTTGGTAAGTCTTCAAGGTAGACTCCCAAACCTTCATAGACTTCGTTCACTGGCAATCCATAATGTATCTTGGATGCTCAGAACACGACGCCTAACCGGCTGGAGGATGCACAGTCCTCAAGTGTAATAAGTCTTCAGATCACACAGACAAGAAGACTTAAGTGATGCCCAATTCTCTTTGGCTCTGGGTGGTTAGGGCTTTATCCTCGCAAGGAATTCTCTCTCAAAGGCTTCGAGGTGGGTTGCTCTGAAATGACAAAAGCCGTATTCTCAATCTGAGCAGCCAACCATTTATGGTTGTAGGGGGTGGGCTATTTATAGCCACATGGCAACCTGACCTGATTTGTCCGAAATGACCCTGGGTCACTAAGGAACTGACACGTGTTCGAACGGTCAGATTTCAAACTCACACGGCAACTTTACTTGGGCTACAAGCAAAGCTGACTTGTCCGACTCTGGACAAGATTCGCTCTCATAGTGTTCACTCGAAGACATAGGTTTTGGTTAGGCATCACTTCAGTCATTCTGACTGGTTCTCTTGGACCCCACTTAACAGTACGGTGGTTCCTATGACTCAACACAAAAGAAAGAGAACTACGAAAGATCTAAGTCTTCGAGCTCCATAGGCTTCATGTGGTGTCTTCTCTTGTCATAGTCTTCGATGTGAATATCTTCATATACCACCTTTGACTTCAATGTCTTCATACATTTTTAGGGGTCATCTCTGGTAGGAAAACCGAATCAATGAGGGACTTCTACCTGTGTTATCCTGCAATTCTCACAAACACATTAGTCCCTCAACTAGGTTTGTCGTCAATACTCCAAAACCAACTAGGGGTGGCACTAGATGCACTTACAATCTCCCCCTTTTTGGTGATTGATGACAAACAAGTTGATGTTTTCAACGGGGAATATAATCTATGAAATTGTAAAGGATAAGGAATTGTCTTCATAAGTTGCAAGGGCTCCCCCTGAAGATGTGCATATAAGTAATTTGCTTTTGGAATGCAAATGCACATGGCAGGTTCTACTTGTGGAAATCCACTTCAACTTATGATGACAATCCACTGTGCATGTGAAAGTATATGAAAATAATGACATGCATAATGGAAAATGGACGTCTGCAGAATGATCTAAGTGCGGAATTTATCGTCGCACATGCGGAATTTATCATCGCAAAACAAGGTGGCAGATAAGTAGCAGACGACCATCGAGTTTAAGTGTTACAACTCAAAGAACCAAATGTAGCAAAACAAGAGTTGTAAGCACGAAGCAAAATATAAAGCACCCGCCCATATGGACCCGCTTGAAGACTATCAACCTCATATGCTTCTCCCCCTTTTGCCAGTAAGGACCAAAAAGGTTTGAAGACATAGAGCATCTACTCGTTCCCATGAGGAGTAGGTGAAGCAGTAGGGTCATTGGTGGTGTTTGGCGGTGCTAAAGAGCTTGGAGCAGAGTTGAAGCGTGCTGAAGGAGGTGGCGGTGAAGTGGCATCGTCTTCATCCTCGATAACTCTGGCAGTCACTGTTGCAGCAGAGGAAGAGAACTCAGAGTCTTCAAGGGATGGACTTCCTAGCAGCACAGCCCTTCGAGGAGGTGTGGAGTCAAACTTGAATCGCTCAGTGAAGCCATCCTCTTGAAGATCATCTTCAGAACACATCATCGTTAGCCCTTTCCATGTGCGGCGACAGGTTTCATGGGCAACGAAAGCATTCTTGGTGGCAAGATTGCGAATGCGATTAACATCCACCAAGAGGCTTTTCATTTGACGCTTCAGCCAGTCATGATGCCTATCCTGTTTCTGATGAAGAGCCACAAGAAGCTCTCGGTCGTTGAGAACACGAGTGCGCTTCTTGGGTCTTGGAGCAGTTGTACTATCAGTGGCTTCAGTGGAAGCAGGGTGTGGTGCATGTGTAGTGCCAGCCAAAGGATACACCCGAGTGACTGCTTCAACTCCTTCAATGTTCTGAGAGAAACTCTGATGCTCTGCATTCTGAAGACTTAGAGGTTCCTTGGCAGGCTCAGGATAGATGGCTTCAGTAGAGATATCCACATCAGGCAGAAAAATCCGATGATTGCGAGCAGATGGCTCATATGAGATATCGGAGTGAAGTTTGATTAGCCGCATTACCCATGGGGCATAGAACTTCAAGCCAAACAGTTCAGAGCCTGATGCAGCAAGTTGGTGAATGAAGAAGTCATGTGCATTGAAGCATTTTCCATGAAGAATATAGAAGATCAAAGTCTTCATTGCACCCTCAAGCTTGACATTTGGAGAGTGCCCTTTGATGGGCCAGAGAGTTCGCCTGATGATGTGATAAATGGTTCTTGGCAGATACTCAAGGTCTTCAATGAAGAACTCTGTGGGATAAGCAGCATCTTGGGGCAATGGCTTCATCATGCTGAGCATCTGACTCATATCAGATTAAGGATTCTGAAAGATGCTCTCAATAGCGTCACTGTGCAGCTGACAGCCATGCTCGTAGAGATCAGCAGTGGGCAAACTAGTGAGCTCAATGATGTCAAAGGCTTTGGCTTCATGATGAACGTTGCCAGTCATCCACTCCAGGACCCAAGTCTTCGGATCTCTGCTATATCCGTGGATGTGAAGTGTGGCATAGAATTGGAGCAGCAACTCTTCATTCCAATGCTCTTGGTCAGTAACGAATGGAAGCAGTCCAACTTCCTTGAAGCAATCCAAAGCTTCTTCTAGACAGGGCAGACCAGCTATAGCTTCAATGTCATGGCGCTTATGTGGGAAGATGCGACCTTGATTGTAAAGAATGCATGAGTAATAGCTTCGCTGCGGATACCTCCAGAACCGATCAGATGATATCATTTCCCTTGAGTAGGGGTTCCTGGAGCTATCGAAGAATGTGTTGTCTGCTCTAAAGCCATTGATATTGAAGGAGCCAGGTGCTGATGCAGGACCTGGGAACCTTGGCAATCTTGGGATTGGCTTCTGTACCTGAGGCCTGTGCTCAACATGATAGTCGAACTGGGGATCGGCAGCAGACTCAGGAACAGAAGTGGCGGGATCAGTGGCTTCGCTGTCTTCGGATGCTTTTGTTGGGGAGGACTCCACATTAGCTTCATTGGTGGTTGTGGCAGCCTCAAGATTTTCATCCTCCACCTGACGAGCTGGAGGGTCGGTCACAAGCACGTTCTCCTTGAGAACTACTTCTTGGTGGGACAGGGGAGTGGGAACTTGTGGGACTTCTTCTTCCGCGGCTGATGCAGCCGGATTGTCTTCAACAGAGACTTGAGGCCTTGGACCTTTGCGAAGCCTGCACAACGCGGGCGACACCTGTGGAGTTGGAGTGGGCTGGGCCTCATAGTCTTCTTCCTCTTGAGGGAGATCCGCCCATGAAGCATCCTGTGCAATTGGCATCAGCGGACGACCAATGCTGATGAGTTCACTGTTCTCAAGCTGAGGAAGGACTGCACCATCTTCTACATGGTCATGTTGACCAATGTCTTCAGCAGCGATGGGATCAGCTGCTGGAAAGTCTTCAGCTTCATGAGCCTCTGTGGAAGTAGGCTCATGGATTGTCAGTTGGAGTTCAGCTTCAGGACAGACCATAGAAATGGGTTCAACTATCAAAGGCTCTATGGGAGCAGCCCAATCTTTCTCGGTCTTCCTCTTCTTCTTGGAGGGGGCAGTAGGAGAGGCTTCAGAATGTTTCCTCTTCCGTGCTTCAGCCTCAGCAGTCCTCATCTTCTTGAGCTCTGAAGCTGTTGACCAGCTTTTTGGCTTCGAGCCAGTCATTTTAGTTGGGAAGACAATAGGAACTGCTTCCTGCCTTAGTATGTCAGGTTCAGTCGTAGCAGGCTTCTTCTTCTTCTTTGCGGCCATCCTGGGGTCAATACCAGGACGCCCAAGGGCCTTGCGCTTCTCAACCTCATTATATGTTTACACACATCTGTCAGCCAGAGCCTTCATGCGCTCACGCGAGCCCTGAGCTTCTGCACATTTCTTTAGAAAGGCTTCCTTGAGCTCGTGCATCATACTCTTGAAGTTCTTCACTTCCTGCACGCGAGCTTGGCCATATGCTTCTTGAACTGAGCCTTTTCATAGTCAATCTTTTGCTTCAGTTCAACAATGCGCTGGGCGATAGCTAGCTCTGAAGCAATGGCGCCTTGGAAGGCGACACTGAGGCCAATGGGTAGCTGCAGATCTTCAAAGCTGATGTTTGGCGTGTCAAACCACTCGTCAATGAAGTTGTGGATGATGGTTACATCAAAGAGAGGTAGATCATTAAAGATTTCTGCTTCTTCTTTGCTCTTGATGAGTTGCTCAAGAGCGTCATCTGCAAGATCTTCATCACTTGATAGATCGATGGCGTCATTGCGCAGAATGGCAGCAGTAGTTAGCTCTTGGCCGGCGTGAGGCAGAGGCATCTTGGTCTTCTGGGGCTTGGAGATGCGAGATAAGTCTTCGGACTGCACACTGTCTTCAGGAGGTGCAGTTGCCAGTGGCTTCGCCTGTGAGATTTTTGGTGAAGGGGCAAGCTTTGAAGCTTTAGGCTTCTTCAGCTTCTTTGTCTTTGATGCTGCAGGCACTTCATCTGATTCAGCGTCAGCTGCAGGCTCATTCACTGCAGTCCCTTGAACTAAGATGCGGTTGATGAGGCCTTCAAGGTTGTAGAAAGGACCGATGACATTGGGTTCTGCATGTCATGTGCCATCTGCCCTTGGTGCTGAGGGACCAGGGTTGAAGCCTAACCCCAAAGTCTTCTTGTTCTGCTTCGCTGAGTTCTGGGCAAACTGGAAGTTGCACTTGAATAGATTGTCGTCACGACACTATAGTAGTGACAATGGGTGTGCATCAACAGGCTTTGTCCCACGGACCATGCAGGGATAGAAGCCTTGTTCAATGGCTTCATCTCTGGACCTGGGCAGAAGATTCTTGTATAGGATGTCTCCCCACGGTCTCTTGATGGCGTTTTTCTCAGCATATGCCTGGGTTACAAATTGATATTTGAACCATTGTTCTGCCCAATATCTTCGAATCCATTGGATTCGGGTCTTGCGCTGATTGTAATCCTCTTCAGGATCTGTCTTGTACAGTTCTGAGAGTTCATCTGGCAGATCTCTGGATGTTTCTCCATGACGCTTTCTGCCACCCTTCCTTACTGATTTCTCTGAATCCATAAACTTTAACCTGGAAGGCTTCAACACGTTCAAAGGCTTCAAAGGTTTTTGCTTGCTGGACCAATAGGAACTGGCTTCGGGAGAATTTATGTGATGCTGTAAGAATTCTGCAAATGAATGCAGACTATGAGAACCAAAGGATTCTCCCAAGGACATGTACCTGTGACAGCATTAAGGTGCGAGGGAAGGGGAAGAGGTCATATGCATTCTCAGAAGATTTTGAAGATAAATCAGTTTAGAAGACATTGACCTCATCGTGCAAAGACATTCACTCATAGATAAGGAGTTGGTTCCAGATTTGTACGAATCCACAGATCAGTACAAGTGAGGAATCTAACTACTTTGTGAAGCATAAGTGAATATACTAGGCATGTTATGAGATGCAGTATGAGAGAGATCTAACTTGTGTGAATAGAAACTACTTGTGGTAGAAAGTGACAAATCCATAGGATCAACGGTGTTGTAAAAAGGAAGTTTTATTTACCACACTAAGAACTGCTAGACGGAGTGGAAGATGAGGCCGAGCAGTTCGATCTTCTGTGCCCTAACTTGGCGACGGAGGACACCTACGGCGACGGCGGAGAGGACGATGTCCGCGGTCGGCGTGAAGACGGTGTCGGAAAGGTTGCGGCAGCGAAGCGCTTCGTCGCCGGCGTCGTCGAGGGCTGGCGGTGGCGCTAGGGTTCATGCGAGAGTGGAAGAAGAGATAATGACCGCTGTGAAGTGTGTATTTATAGGTACATGGGCGACACTGCACTATTACACAGGTGCCCCTGGCGATTCGCATCTGAGGAACACGTGGCCATTATGCGGAATTTTGGGGTTTGTTTCACGTCCCACGCACGCCTTGATTGTCGGGTGGTCGTTCCTACTTCTCCGGGTTTCATGTGGAGGAATGAGCATTGAAAATGGACTTAATGGTTGTCTCTGTATCTTCTGCTGACAAGGACGCAGAGAAGACATTTGACAGTTTCAATAGAATGCATATGATTTGGAGAGATAGAATTTGAGATAGAAAGCATAGAGAGGTTAGGGTCCGATCACATTCACTTAGTTCAAAAGATTCAACAATGAAGACATAGCTATAAGTGAATGCTGTAGAGGACAAAACACTAATATATATATATATATATAATCAACATAGTGAAGATAATCATGAAGATATGTTGAGATCGAAGCCAAACCAAATGTGAAGACATTGCAAGGTAACGCCATGAGTGAAACACTTCAAAATAGAACATTTGGTGGTGGCGTTACCCACCGTATAGGAAGTATTAGACCCAGACACGGCGCACAATTATCGTGGCGCTCTGAAGTCAAATTCCACATTAATGTATTCACACTTAGAATGTATGTCTTCATTGATTGAAGATATACTTTACTTCGTGTGTTGCACATCTAAGTCATCAATATGCATTAGGGTTAGGATGTGTGCCTGATCACAGGACATTTGAGGATTCCAGGATATTTAGCTCACACCATAACTTGCAAAATCTCTTCTCATCCAAGGGCTTGGTGAAGATATTTGCCAATTGCTCTTCAGTGTTGACGTGTATGATATCAATATCCTCCTTCACAACATTATCTCTGAGAGATGGTGAATTTCAATGTGCTTTGTCTTCGAGTGCTGAACTAGGTTGTTGGCGATCTTGATGGCGCTTTCGTTGTCGCAGTAAAGTGGCACTTGCTTTAGATGAATGCCATAGTCCTTGAGTGTTTGCTTCATCCATAGAAACTGAGCACAACAAGATCCAGCAGCAATGTATTCAGATTCAGCAGTGGACAGAGATACACAGTTCTGCTTCTTTGGAGACCAACATACAAGTGATCGTCCCAGAAAGTGACATGTGCCTGATGTAGACTTGCGATCAACTTTGTCACCAGCATAATCAGCATCCGAGAATCCAACCAGATCAAACTCTGAGCCCTTTGGATACCATAATCCTAGAGTTGGGGTGTGAGCCAAATATCGAAGAATTTGCTTCACAGCTAAGTGATGCGACTCCTTTGGTGCCGCTTGAAATCGAGCACACATGCAAACACTAAGCATAATATCTGGCCTAGATGCACATAGATAAAGTAAAGAACCAATCATGGAGCGGTATACCTTTTGATCGAACTCTTTACCATTGTCGTCGGGACCCAGATGATGTTTGGCTAGCATTGGTGTTGTGAAGCCTTTGCAGTCTTGCATACCGAACTTCTTCAGGCAATCTTTGAGATACTTCTCTTGAGATATGAAGATGCCATTGCGTTGTTGTCGTATTTGAAGACCGAGGAAGAACTTCAGCTCCCCCATCATGGACATCTGATATTGCTCTTGCATCATATATCCAAACTCTTCACTGTACTTCTGATTGGTGCAGCCGAAGATAATGTCATCCACATATATTTGGCATACAAACAGTTCACCATCATATGTCTTCGTGAAGAGAGTGGGGTCTAGGGAACCAGGTATGAAACCTTTGCTCTTCAGGAAGTATTTGAGTGTGTCATACCAGGCCCGAGGGGCTTGTTTGAGGCCATACAGTGCCTTGTTGAGCTTGTATACCATGTCCGGATGTTTTGGATCTTCAAAGCCTGGCGGTTGTGCAACATACACTTCTTCTTCAATCTTGCCATTGAGAAAAGCACTCTTCACATCCATTTGATATAGAAGTATGTTATGATGATTTGCATAGGCCAGCAGTATGCGTATGGCTTCAAGTCTAGCCACAGGAGCAAATGTTTCATCGAAGTCAACGCCTTCCACTTGAGTATATCCTTGAGCAACCAGACGAGCTTTGTTTCTGACAACTTGACCATGCTCATCTTGCTTGTTGCGGTATATCCATTTGGTGCCTATTATATTGTGCTTCCGTGGAACAGGAAGCTTACTAGTTCCCATACATTATTCAGCTCAAACTGTTGAAGCTCTTCTTGCATAGCTTGAATCCATTCAGGTTCCATGAAGGCTTCTTCAACTTTCTTGGGTTCTGTTATTGAGACGAATGCGAAGTGCCCACAGAAATTTGCTAGCTGAGTTGCCCTTGAATGAGTGAGTGGACTGAGTGCATTGATGCTATCAATTATTCTTTCAATCTGCACTTCATTGGCAACGCGAGGATGTACAGGGCGAAGACTTTGCTCTTGCTGATCATTGTCGTTGTTAGAAGGAATGTCTTCAGGCTGAGCATTGTCTTCATGTTGATCAGGTGCTGAGATGATAAGTTCTTCTTTAGGATGAGCTTCAGAAGGTATAATTTCTCCAGTTACCATTAGCTTGATTGATTCATTGGATGGAACTTCATCTAGCACATTTGGCAGTTGCTCTCTTTGTGAACCATTGGTCTCATCGAACCGCACATCCACTATTTCAACCACTTTGTATGAAAGAGATTGAAGACTCTGTAGGAGTGCGAATCCTTTCCATATCCAAGCATAAAACCCTCATGTGCTTTTGGTGCAAACTTTGAGGTGTGATGTGGGTCCTTGATCCAGCACCTTGCGCCAAATACTCTGAAGTAACTGACATTTGGCTTCTTGCTAGTAAGGAGCTCATAAGATGTCTTGTTCGGAAGCTTGTGAAGATAAACACGATTGATTGTATGGCATGCAGTATCAATGGCTTCAGGCCAGAATTTTCTTGGGGTCTTATATTCATCTAGCATCGTTCTGGCCATCTCTATGAGTGTTCTGTTCTTGCGTTCGACGATGCCATTCTGCTGTGGCGTGTACGGGGCTGAGAATTCATGTGTGATGCCCAAGGTATCAAGATATGTATCAAGTCCAGTGTTCTTGAATTCAGTGCCATTGTCACTTCTGATGTGCTTTATCTTGGCGCCATAATTGTTCATATCTCGATTGACGAAGCGTCTGAAGACATCCTGCACTTCAGTCTTGTAAAGGATTATGTGCACCCAAGTATATCTAGAATAATCATCAACAATGACAAAGCCATAGAGACAAGCAGTAGTAGTAAGAGTTGAGTAATGAGTGGGACCGAAAAGATCCATGTGAAGCAGTTCGAAGGGTCGAGTAGTGGTTGTTGGAAATATGCCCTAGAGGCAATAATAAATAGTTATTATTATATTTCCTTGTTCATGATAATCGTTTATTATCCATGCTAGAATTTTATTGATAGGAAACTCAGATACATGTGTGGATACATAGACAACACCATGTCCCTAGTAAGCCTCTAGTTGACTAGCTCGTTGATCAATAGATGGTTACGGTTTCCTGACCATGGACATTGGATGTCGGTGATAACGAGATCACATCATTAGGAGAATGATGTGATGGACAAGACCCAATCATAAGCCTAGCACAAGGATCGTGTAGTTCGTATGCTAAAGCTTTTTAATGTCAAGTATCATTTCCTTAGACCATGAGATTCTGCAACTCCCGGATACCATAGGAGTGCTTTGGGTGTGCCAAACATCACAATGTAACTGGGTGGCTATAAAGGTACACTACAGGTATCTCCGAAAGTGTCTGTTGGGTTGGCACGAATCGAGACTGGGATTTGTCACTCCGTGTAAACGGAGAGGTATCTCTGGGCCCACTTGGTAGGACATCATCATAATGTGCACAATGTGATCAAGGAGCTGATCACGGGATGATGTGTTACGAAACGAGTAAAGAGACTTGCCGGTAACGAGATTGAACAAGGTATCGGGATACCGACGATCGAATCTCGAGCAAGTATCGTACCGCTAGACAAAGGGAATTGTATACGGGATTGATTAAGTCCTTGACATCGTGGTTCATCCGATGAGATCATCGTGGAACATGTGGGAGCCAACATGGGTATCCAGATCCCGCTGTTGGTTATTGACCGGAGAGTCATCTCGGTCATGTCTGCATGTCTCCCGAACCCGTAGGGTCTACACACTTAAGGTTCAGTGACGCTAGGCTTATAGAGATATAAGTATGCAGAAACCCGAATGTTGTTTGGAGTCCCGGATGAGATCCCGGACGTCACAAGGAGTTCCGGAATGGTCCGGAGGTAAAGAATTATATATAGGAAGTGCTATTTCGGCCATCGGGACAAGTTTCGGGGTCACCGATATTGTACCGGGACCACCGGAAGGGTCCCGGGGGTCCACCGGGTGGGGCCACCTGCCCCGGGGGGGCACATGGGCTGTAGGGGGTGCGCCTTGGCCTATATGGGCCAAGGGCACCAGCCCCTAGAGGCCCATGCGCCAAAGGGACAAGAGGAGGGGAGAGTCCTAAAGGGGGAAGGCACCTCCGAGGTGCCTTGGAGAGGATGGACTCCTCCCCCCCTTGGCCACACCCTTCCTTGGAGGAAGGGGCAAGGCTGCGCCCTCCCCCTCTCCCTTGGCCCTATATATAGTTGGGGGAAGGGAGGACAACCTAACCCAAGCCCTGGCGCCTCCCTCTCCCTCCCATGACACATCTCCCTCCTCCCACAGCGCTTGGCGAAGCCCTGTTGATATCCCGCTACTTCCACCACCACGCCGTCCTACTGTTGGATCTCCATCAACCTCTCCTTCCCCCTTGCTGGATCAAGAAGGAGGAGACGTCGCTGCTCCGTACGTGTGGTGAAAGCGGAGGTGCCGTCCGTTCGGCGCTAGGATCATCGGTGATTTGGATCACGACGAGTACGACTCCATCAACCCCGTTCTCTTGAACGCTTCCGCGCGCGATCTACAAGGGTATGTAGATCCACTCCTCCCTCGTTGCTAGATGACTCCATAGATAGATCTTGGTAACACATAGGAAAATTTTGAATTTATGCTACGTTACCCAACAGTGGCATCATGAGCTAGGTCTATGCGTAGTTTCTATGCACGAGTAGAACACAAAGTAGTTGTGGGCGTTGATTTTGTTCAATATGCTTACCGTTACTAGTCCAATCTTGATTCGGCGGCATTGTGGGATGAAGCGGCCCGGACCGACCTTACACGTACTCTTACGTGAGACTGGTTCCACCGACTGACATGCACTAGTTGCATAAGGTGGCTAGCGGGTGTCTGTCTCTCCCACTTTAGTCGGATTGGATTCGATGAAAAGGGTCCTTATGAAGGGTAAATAGCAATTGGCATATCACGTTGTGGTCTTTGCGTAGGTAAGAAACGTTCTTGCTAGAAACCCATAGCAGCCACGTAAAACATGCAAACAACAATTAGAGGACGTCTAACTTGTTTTTGCAGGGTATGCTATGTGATGTGATATGGCCAAAAGGATGTGATGAATGATATATGTGATGTATGAGATTGATCATGTTCTTGTAATAGGAATCACGACTTGCATGTCAATGAGTATGACAACCGGCAGGAGCCATAGGAGTTGTCTTAATTTATTTATGACCTGCGTGTCAACATAAACGTCATGTAATTACTTTACTTTATTGCTAAAGCGTTAGCCATAGTAGTAGAAGTAATAGATGACGTGACAACTTCAAGAAGACAAGATGATGGAGATCATGATGATGGAGATCATGGTGTCATGCCGGTGACGATAATGATCATGGAGCCCCGAAGATGGAGATCAAAAGGAGCAATATGATATTGGCCATATCATGTCACTATTTGATTGCATGTGATGTTTATCATGTTTTTGCATCTTGTTTACTTAGAACGACGGTAGTAGATAAGATGATCCCTCATAATAATTTCAAGAAAGTGTTCCCCCTAACTGTGCACCATTGCGACAGTTCGTTGTTTCGAAGCACCACGTGATGATCGGGTGTGATAGACTGTAACGTTCACATACAACGGGTGTAAGACAGATTTACACACGCAAAACACTTAGGTTGACTTGACAAGCCTAGCAAGTGTATAGACATGGCCTCAGAACACAAGAGACCGAAAGGTCGAGCATGAGTCGTATGGTAGATACGATCAACATGAAGATGTTCACCGATGATGACTAGTCCGTCTCACGTGATGATCGGACACGGCCTAGTTGACTCGGATCATGTAATCACTTAGATGACTAGAGGGATGTCTATCTGAGTGGGAGTTCATAAGATGAACTTAATTATCTTGAACATAGTCAAAAGGTCTTCGCAAATTATGTCATAGCTCGCGCTTTAGTTCTACTGTTTAGATATGTTCCTAGAGAAAATTTAGTTGAAAGTTGATAGTAGCAATTATGCGGACTAGGTCCGTAAACTGAGGATTGTCCTCATTGCTTCATAGAAGGCTTATGTCCTTAATGCACCGCTCAGTGTGCTGAACCTCGAACGTTGTCTGTGGATGTTGCGAACATCTGACATACACATTTTGATAACTACGTGATAGTTCAGTTAAACGGCTTAGAGTTGAGGCACCGAAGACGGTTTTGAAACGTCGCGAAACATATGAGACGTAAGGTTGAGTCCATAAGAAGACTTCTTTTGCCAGTCATGTGATTTGTACACCCACTATCAATAACCCATTCTGAAGATGCTGGTGTCGTACCCTACAGTGCAGTTAGGGGGATAGGCTTCACCAAGAGCATTGTGAAGCAAAAACATTTGACGAACCAATAGGTTATGAAAGCTTAGATCCAGATTAGGACTAATAGGGAGAGTAGCAAGCGATTCAGGAACGAAGTACATAGTAAGACCATTCGGGCATTTGATCTTGCACCCTACAAGATGTTTAAGGTCCCCAGCAATGGCGTCAGACGATTTTGGTTTTCTGCTGGAGACCTTTCCCTGCAAAAGAGAGTTAAGCTTTCTTAGCCACCCACATCTTCAAGGGTGGCTGAGAAGCAATAAGTCTAAGTGTAGCATCTGAGAATTTTGGGTTTGGAGCCCTAGCAAACAGTCTTGCAGGCGGACAATAGTACTCATAAGAATAAGCATAATAGTTCTTGGTCTTATGAACATGGCGGTTTGATGAACCACTCTCATATTCATATGCCCGAGTATGGTTTCCCTGCAAAACATTTGCGTTAGTGCTACTCCGGTGAGTCCTCTGTCTGTATGAAGCCTTTGGACCGTATGAAGCCTTTGGTCTGAGGTTTGTCTTCTTCACGTGAGGTGTCATGATGACGTTCATAGGAAGGTTCTCCAGACACCTTTTCGGAACCCAGATCTTCTTCATAGGCGGTCCATTCCTGCAGTTAGTACCAATGTACCTGGCAAACACTTCACCATTCTGATTCTTAAACAGTATATAGTTTGCATCAAAGGATTCATCAATGATAATGGGGTTAGCACAAGTGAAGCCAGATAGATTGGATGGGTCTGCTGAAGGTTCCTTTGCAGCAACCCACATGGTTTTGGGGTACTGCTCAGGTTTCCAGTAAGAGCCATCAGCATTCATTTTCCTTATGAACCCAACACCCTCTTTCCTTGGGTTTCGGTTCAGTATCTGCTTTTTGAGGACATCACATAGTGTCTGATGCCCTTTAAGACTTTTGTACATCCTTGTTTCAAGCAATGTCTTCAACCTAGCATTCTCATCAGCAATAGTAGTGGTATCCTCAGCAGAGGGGTTAGTTACCACATAAACAGTTGAAGATATTGCAATAGTAGTAGTAGTAGAACATTCAGCAACAAAAGTAGCATTATCACGCTCAATGCATTTAAGACATGGTGGTTCAAATCCTTCCTGAGCGGGACTGATCTGTTTGGCACGAAGTGACTCGTTTTCCTTTTGAAGATCTTCATGAACCGCTCTCAATTTCTCAAGATCTTGCTTCCTTTGAAGATAATCATAGGAAAGCTTTTCATGAGTTGTTGAGAGAGTTTCATGACGACTTTCAAGTTCCTGATACTTAACGTGAAGATTTTTTATGTCTTCAATTAAGGATTCAGATCGAGTCATTTCAGCACCTAACAAATCATCGCTTCTGTCTAACAGTTTTTGAATACGTTCCATAGCTTTCTGTTGTTCGGTTGCAATTTTAGCAAGTGTTTTGTAGCTGGGTTTTGAACCACAATCAGAGTCATCATCACTAGATGTTTGATAGTGAGTAGTGCGTGTGTTTACCTTGGCACCGCGTGCCATGAAGCAGTAGGTAGAAGCGGAGTAGTCCTTGTCATTTGCATCGGTGTCAGTGATGAAGTCATTGTCTTCAGTGTTGAAGATGGACTTGGCAACGTATGCTGTAGCGAGACTTGCGACGCCTGAATCGGACTCCTCCTCAAACTCCACCTCCGCCTCCTCAGAAGCAGACTCCTCCTCTGAATCCATTTCCTTGCCAACAAACGCACGTGCCTTGCCAGATGAGCTCTTCTTGTGTGATGAAGACTTTGAGGAAGACTTGGAAGAAGACTTTGAGTATTTCTTCTTCTTCTTATCATCAGAGTCATATTCCTTGCTCTTCTTCTTCTTTTTGTTCTCATTGTCCCACTGTGGACACTCAGAAATGAAGTGGCCAAGTTTCTTGCACTTGTGACATGTTTTCTTCTTGTAGTCATGAGCAGAAGCTTCATCATTCCTTGAGCTTG
Source organism: Triticum dicoccoides (assembly GCF_002162155.2). Lineage (NCBI taxonomy): Eukaryota > Viridiplantae > Streptophyta > Magnoliopsida > Poales > Poaceae > Triticum > Triticum dicoccoides. The sequence continues at coordinate 261,652,417 of NC_041382.1, read as the reverse complement.
ATCGGCAATACTTTCTGAAGCCTTTCTTCTTGGTGAATTTTTGGAACTTCTTGACAAGCATAGCAAGTTCCCTTCCAATGTCTTCAGGATCATCAGAACTGCTGTCAGATTCTTCTTCAGATGAGGACACAACTTTTGCCTTCAAGGCACGAGTTCGCCCATAGTTTGGACCGTAGATATCTCTTTTCTCAGAAAGCTGAAACTCATGTGTGTTGAGCCTCTCAAGTATGTCAGACGGATCGAGTGTCTTGAAATCAGGACGTTCTTGAATCATCAGGGCTAGGATGTCAAACGAACTATCAAGTGATCTCAGTAGCGTCTTGACGACTTCATGTTTGGTGATCTCAGTAGCGCCGAGGGCTTGAAGCTCATTTTTTATGTCAGTGAGTCGGTCAAATGTGTGCTGGACATTCTCATTGTCATTTTGCTTGAAGCGGTTGAAGAGGTTGCGAAGGACACTGATTCTCTGATCTCTCTTGGTTGAGATGCCTTCATTGACCTTGGAGAGCCAGTCCCAGACCAGCTTAGATGTCTTCAAAGCACTCACATGGCCATGCTGTCCTTTGGTTAGATGACCAAAGATGATATTTTTGGCAGTAGAGTCCAGTTGAACGAATTTCTTGACATCAGCAGCAGTGACACCTTCTCCAGCCTTGGGAACGCCGTTCTCGATGACATACCATAGGTCGACGTCAATGGCTTCAAGATGCATGCGCATCTTATTCTTCCAGTAGGGATATTCAGTTCCATCAAAGACGGGGCACGCAGCGGAGACTTTAATTTTCTCTGCAGTCGACATAGCTAAAACTCCAGGTGGTTAAACTGAATCACACAGAACAAGGGAGCACCTTGCTCTGATACCAATTGAAAGTGCGTTATATCGACTAGAAGGGGGGTGAATAGGCGATTTTTATGAAAGTATTCAAAACGTGGGAGTTATGAAGTCAAACGATAGAAGTAAACCTAATACCCTGCAGCAGAAGGTAGACTACACTAGGCAAGCCATAGTCAAGTGTTCAATAGAGTGAAAGCACAATGACTAATAGCAGCAATGTAGTAAGGATCAGGTAGGAAGATATTGTGAAGCCAGACAGAACACACAGTCACTCAGTGAAGACAAAAGATAGTGCAAACATACAATGACTTCACAAGGAGTAACAGTAAGTAAAGGGAAGGGAAGATGAAACCAGTGACTCGTTGAAGACAATGATTTGTTGGACCAGTTCCAGTTGCTGTGACAACTGTACGTCTGGTTAGGGCGGCTAGGTATTTAAACCTTAGGACACACAGTCCCGGACACCCAGTCCTGAACACGCAGCTCAGGACACCCAGTCCTCACCGTATTCCCCTTGAGCTAAGGTCACACAGACCTCGCCCAATCACTCTGGTAAGTCTTCAAGGTAGACTCCCAAACCTTCACAGACTTCGTTCACTGGCAATCCACAATGTTGTAGCAACCTCGATGCGACTATAGCTCCCACGTGTCGAGGCACGACTTAGAGACATAATTGCATTGAAGGCATATGTCGCAAGTTAGGCAATCTTCACAACATCCCATGTAATATAAATAATCTAGGGGAGAATAACATAGTTGGCTTACACTCGCCACGGCAATCAAGTACATAAATAACATTACATCATCCAAACACTCATGGCCCGACTACGGCGCCAAAATAAAAGATAATCCAACATGCGACATGGTCCCGGTCACCCCCAACTGGGCACTGCTACTGATCATTAGGAAAGGAAACATAGTAACATTGAGAGTCCTCGTCGAACTCCCACTTGAGCTCGAGCGCGTCACCTGGAGCGGAATCATCAGGCCCTGCATCTGGTGTAATAGTAATCTGTGAGCCACAGGGACTCAGCAATCTCGCACCCTCGCGGTCAAGACTATTTAAGCTTAGAGGTAAGGCAAGGTAAAATATAAGTGGAGCTACAGCAAGCGACTAGCAAGTATGGTGGCTATCCTGTTCGCAAAAGAGAGCGAGAAGAGGAGGCAAAGCGCGAGCGAGAAACTAGAGGGCAACCTGCGCAAACATTACTCCAACACCGTGTCCACTTCCCGGACTCCGCCGAGAAGAGGCCATCACGATAACACACTTAGTTGATTCATTTTAATTAAGTTAAGGTTCAAGTTATCTACAACTGGACATTAACAAAATCCCCTCTGCCCACAACCGCGGGCACGGCTTTCGAAAGTTCAAATCCCTGCAGGGGAGTCCCAACTTAGCCCATGACAAGCTCTCACGGTCAACGAAGGAATAGACCTCCTCCCAAGACGTTCTGATCAGACTCGGTATCTCGGTTCTTCAAGACACTTCGACAGGTTAAAACAAGACCAGCAACACCGCCCGAATGTGCTGACAAATCCTGATAGGAGATGCACATATCTCGTTCTCAGGGCACACTCAGATGAGTGCTCCGTACAACTAAAACCAAACCTTGAGTTTCCCCGAGGGGGCGCTGCACAGGACTCTAGTTTGGACCAACACTTAGAGGAGCACTGGCCCAGGGGGGCTAAAATAAGATGACCCTCGGGCTCCGGAAACCCAAGGGAAAAAGAGGCTAGGTGGCAAATGGTAAAACCAAGGTTGGTCATTGCTGGAAAAGCTTTAATCAAGGCGAACTGTCAAGGGGTTCCCATTATAACCCAACCGCGTAAGGAACGCAAAATCCGGGAACATAACACCGATATGATGGAAACTAGGGCGGCAAGAGTGGAACAAAACACTAGGCGAGAGGCTGAGCCTTCCACCCTTTACCAAGTATATAGATGCATTAAGATATCAAGATAATATATAATGATATACCAACAAGTAAATGAATGTTCCAACAAGGAACGGCCTTCAACCTTCACCTGCAACTAGCAACGCTATAAGAGGAGCTGAGCAAAGCGGTAACATAGCCAATCAACGGTTTGCTAGGACAATGGTGGGTTAGAGGTTTGACATGGCAATTTGGGAGGCTTGAAAGCAAGTGGTAGGCATCGTAGCATTGGCATAGCAAAAGAGCGAGCAAACTAGCATAGCAAAGATAGTAGTGATTTCGAGGGTATGATCATCTTGCCTGCACAGTTGTCAGAGTTGACTGGATCCTCGAAAGCAAACTCAATGGGCTCCCCGTTAGCGAACTCATCTCCCGGCTCTACCCAAACAAGACAAACAAGCAACAAGGACACAATCAACCACGTGCAAGGATCAAACAAGATGATGCAAAGATGATATGCTATGCGGGATGCGATGCGGGATGCATATGCAAGATTTGACAGGATATGCAAGAACCTGGCCTCAACTTGGAAATCCAAGTGTGCCACTGGAAAGATGAGATGAAATCGCTTGAAAACGATATAAAGAACGCCGGAATCGGAGTTACGGTTTGGAAATGGCAAGCGATTCAAATATGACACCGGTCTGCGATTTACAACAAGTAGCCATCTAAATGCAATGAGATGAACATCCTACAGCACCCAAACATGACAACAAAATACATGGCAGAGATGCATTCAAGATGCTTAACAAAAGTCTAGCAGTGAACTACGGCCAATTCATCCATTAACAGGTTCAAACAAGCATGGCAAAAATGCATATGGAAAACAGATCTCAGACTTGGTGAAATTAACACTTGTCTGGAATTTCAGATCAGGTAGCACTCTTCGGAGCAACAAAACAATATGCTACAGGACCTGAACATGGCAAAGTAAAGCATGGCATGGAGTTACTCAAAGAGCTTAACAAAATTCCCTTAGTGACCTTGAGCCAAAAGGGATCAGAAAATACAATTGCAAGCATGTGAACATAGCAAAAACATAATCAGATCACAGACTTAGTGAAAACTGACACATGCTGAAATATATCTCAAGTAGGCATGTTTACGAGCTCGATGCACTCACTACGGTGAAAGTCATGATAAGCTAAGCATACATCTATTAAGAACACACAAAATTCAAGCTAGACATGGCAAGAACAATATCATGGCATGCACGGATCAACTACAACATCATCGGCAAAATTGCAAACAAGTTGACAATCTGCCCAGATTCACAAAGTAGCAAAAGTAGAGCTCGATTGACTCAAGCTAGGGTGCTCCATAATTGCAAACGAAGACATGGATGGATATAGCACTACCATATTAACAAAACATCCTTACTGATAATCCTCAAAAGAGGCACGGATCACTAGGAAACAACATGAACATATGGCATCATGAGATAAACAGATCAAGGACTTAGTGGAAATGCTAAGTCCCTAAAAACAGAATTACCAAGTGCACCACTTTGCAAGCTTGTGCTAGTCACCACACACATCACAAAAATACATGGGTTGCACCTCTAGAAAGATGACAAAATCCTTAACAAAACATATGTAGAGCATCAGGGCATATCATGCACACAATAATCATGGCAAAAATGACAAAAAGCTAAATGGAGTAGCAGATCTGACAATTAACTCAAGTAGCCCTCTTCTACAGCATTTCGGGCATCAAGATGAACTCAAATGAAAATGATGCAATGGAATGAAATGATGTAATCTCTGAGATGAACATTTTGATATGCTATATGCATGAATCGGAGCTACAGATGCAAAGTTACGGGGCTATGAACAGGAGCATATGGATCTGGAATTTTAGGGACTTAGAAGAAAAAAACAACCCCGAGATCTAGGGTTTCGGTGGCACGCGGATCGAGGCGGCGGCGCTCTCGCAGGAGTTGACGAGGATGACGGAGGCCGGAGTTGGTGGAGCTTGCCGGCGCGAGGGGAGGAGGAGGCCGGAGTCGCCGGAGTTGGTGGAGCTCGCCG
>NC_041382.1:261637373-261646884 GCF_002162155.2 Triticum dicoccoides | reverse complement strand
GTGCGGGAAGGCGGGCCGGGAGGGCCGCGGTCGGGCCCCGCGGGCCGGCGCGGTGGGAGGCGGCGGCGCGCCACGTGGCGAGCAACGAGTGGCTGCGCCGATCTGTCCGGCGGCCGGCGGACGTGTCCGTCCGCGCGGAGAGGAGCGGGGCTAGGGTTAGGGGTGGTTTGGATTCGGAATTTTGGGAGAGGATCTAGTTTTATAGATGGAGGGAGCTAGGAGAGTCCAAATGAGGTGCGGTTTTTCGGCCACGCGATCGTGATCGAACGCTCTAGATGATGGAGAGGGTTTAGGTGGGTTTTGGGCCAAATTGGAGGGGTGTTGGGCTGCAACACACACGAGGCCTTTTCGGTCCCTCGGTTAACCGTTGGAGTATCAAACGAAGTCCAAATGATACGAAACTTGACAGGCGGTCTACCGGTAGTAAACCAAGGCCGCTTGGCAAGTCTCGGTCCAATCTGGAAATATTTAATGCCCACACATGAAAGAAAGCTAGAAATGACCACCGGAGGAGAACGAAGCGCCGGAATGCAAAACGGACAATGGGGAAAATGCTCGAATGCATGAGATGAACACGTATGCAAATGCAATGCACATGATGACATGATATGAGATGCATGACAACGAAAACAACACACGGAGACAAGGACCCGAACCCGAGGAAATAAAATAACTTAACGCCGAAAACGGCAAGAGTTGGAGTACAAATTGGGAAAGTTACATCCGGGGTGTTACAACACTCCACCACTACGAAAGGATCTCGTCCCGAGATCTCGGACTGAAAGAACGCCGGGTACTCAGAACGGAGGTGATCCTCGCGTTCCCAGGTAGCTTCACTGTCGGAATGGTGTGACCACTTGACTTTGAGAAATTTGATTGACTTATTGCGAGTCTTGCGTTCAGTCTCTTCAAGAATAGCAACTGGGTGCTCACGATAAGAGAGATCTTCTTGGAGCTCAATGTCCTCTAAGTTGACGGTGCGGTTAGGAGTCTTGAAGCACTTTCGAAGCTGAGAGATATGGAACACGTCATGAACATTTGCAAAGTTTGAAGGAAGCTCGAGTTGATAGGCGAGGTCACCTCTCTTGCTGACAATCTTGAAAGGTCCCACGTATCTAGGGGCAAGCTTCCCTTTGATACCGAAGCGATGAGTACCTTTCATAGGAGAGACGCGGAGGTAAACATGATCTCCGATCTCGAAAGCCAAATCACGGTGCTTAGTATCATAGTAGCTCTTCTAGCGGGATTGGGCTGCTTTGAGGTTATCACGAATGACTTTACACATTTCCTTTGCCTCTGTGATTAAGTCATTACCCAAAAGCTGACGTTCACCGGTTTCAGACCAGTTGAGCGGGGTACGGCACTTCCTGCCATACAGAATTTCAAATGGGGCCTTGCCCAAACTTGCTTGAAAACTGTTGTTGTAGGAGAATTCAGCATATGGAAGACAATCCTCCCACTTCATGCCGAAGGAGATCACACAAGCCCTGAGCATATCTTCAAGAATCTGGTTGACACGCTTGACTTGACCGCTAGTTTGAGGATGGAAAGTTGTGCTGAAGCGGACGTTAGTGCCCATGGCCTTCTGAAAAGAATCCCAAAACTTGGAGGTAAAGATGCTGCCACGGTCTGAAGAGATCACTTGTGGAATACCGTGCAGAGAGACAATCCGAGAGGTATAGAGTTCCGCCAATTGAGCTGTAGTGATCGACTCTTTGATAGGCAGAAAGTGAGCCACTTTGGTGAGTTTGTCGATGACAACGAATATAGCATCATTGCCACGCTTGGACTTTGGAAACCCAGTCACGAAGTCCATTTCAATGTGGTCCAACTTCCATTCTGGAATGGCAAGAGGTTGGAGGAGACCAGCTGGCCTTTGGTGTTCTGCCTTCACTCTTCTGCAGACATCACATTCATTCACGAACTGAGCGATCTCGCGCTTCATTCGAGTCCACCAATAAGCCTGCTTAAGGTCTTGATACATCTTCGTGCTCCCAGGGTGGATGGAGAGGAGAGAATTGTGAGCCTCGTTCATGATCACTTTACGGAGGTCACCTTTGGGTACAATAATACGATCCTCGAAGAAGAGAGTGTCCTTGTCATCAAGGCGGTAGCACTTGTACTTGGGCTGACTCTTGGCAATCCCAATCTTCACCTTTTTCACCATAGCATCAAGAAGCTGGGCTTGGCGAATCTGGTCTTCCAAGGTAGGAGAGACTTGAAGGTTGGCGAGGAAACCTTGAGGAACAACTTGCAGATTAAGTTTGTGGAAAACTTCACAAAGCTCGGGTTGATAAGGCTTGAGAATCAGACTGTTGCAATAGGCCTTTCTGCTCAATGCGTCAGCAATCACATTGGCCTTGCCTGGAGTGTACTCTATACTCGGATTATACTCTTGAATCATTTCGACCCATCGAGTTTGCCTGAGGTTGAGATTAGGCTGAGTGAAGATGTACTTGAGACTCTTGTGATCAGTGAAAATGTCCACTTTTCTTCCCAATAAGAGATGTCTCCAAGTCAAAAGAGCATGCACAACTGCCGCCAACTCGAGATCATGAGTGGGGTAGTTCTTCTCATTTGGCTTCAACTAGCGAGATGTATAGGAAACAACTTTCTTCTCTTGCATCAATATTGCGCCAAGACCTTGGAGAGAGGCATCATAAAAGACCTCGTAAGGCTTGGATTCATCAGGCGGAGTCAGAACTGGAGCAGTGATCAATTTCTCTTTCAAAGTGTTGAAAGCAATGTCACACTCCGGAGACCAAACGTACTTGACGTGCTTCTGGAGGAGATTTGAGAGAGGCTTCGCGATCTTAGAAAAGTTTTCAACGAATCTTCGGCAATAGCTTGCGAGACCGAGGAAGCTACGGAGTTGCTTCATGTTATGAGGAGGTTCCCAATTCACAATTGCAGACACCTTCTCAGGATTCACGGCAATGCCCTTGGCAGAGATGATATGACCAAGATAAAGAACCTCATCGAGCCAAAATTCACACTTGGAGAACTTGGCGTAGAACTAATGTTCTCTGAGCTTATCGAGTACCAAACGCAAGTGCTTGGCATGATCTTCCTTGTTCTTCGAGAAAACCAGAATGTCGTCGAGATAGACCAAAACGAAGTCATTGGTGTAGGCGTTGAAGATGAAGTTCATCATGCGAGAGAACGTCGGAGGAGCATTGACGAGACCAAAAGACATGACGGTGTATTCATATGAACCAAAGCTTGTCCTGAAAGCCGTCTTGGGAATATCTTGCTCACGGATTCGAATCTGATGATAACCCATACGGAGATCAAGCTTGGAGAATACTTGGGCACCTTTGAGTTGTTCGAATAGCTCATTGATGTTGGGAAGTGGGTATTTGTTCTTGATGGTCTTCTTGTTCAATGGATGGTAAGCGACACATAGTCGGTCCGTTCCATCCTTCTTCTTCACAAAAAGAACACCACAACCCCACAGAGAAGAACTAGGCCGGATGAGACCCATTTTCTCTTGAATATCAAGTTGCTTCTTCAGCTCCTTCAACTCTTCAGGTCCGAGCTTGTAAGGACGCTTACACACAGCTTCCGTGCCGGGCTCAAGATCAATAACGAATTCAACTGGCCGGTGCGGAGGCATTCCTGGAAGCTCTTCTGGAAAGACGTCTTGATATTGGCAAACGACTGGAATTTGAGAGATGGCATCGAGTTCACCCTTCTCATTGAGAGAAAACAGACGGATGGTATTATCCCGAGCGGCAAAGACAATTACATCCTCAGATGAATGAGTCAATTGAATCTGCCTGGCAGCACAATCAAGACGTGCCTTGTGCTTAGAAAGCCAATCCATTCCGAGAATAAGATCAATATCCGAGTTACCAAGAACAATTGGGGAAGAAAGGAACTTGTAGTCGCCCAATGTGATAATAACCTCCAGGACGCAAGTGTTAGCTGTCATTTGCTTGCCCGGTGACACAATTTGCAAGGAATTTTGCAGATACTGATAATTGCACTCATACTTTGATGCAAAAGGTTTGGAAATGAAACAATGCGATGCACCAGTGTCAAAAAGAACTTTTGCAGGGATATCATTAACAGAAAGGTTACCCATGATGACATCTGATGAGTCCTCTGCCTGAGCTGCGTTCATCAAGTTGACCTTGGCATGCTTGGGGTTATGCTTGACCACAGTTGTACTTGCCGATCTCACAGGAGGAGGAGGAGGAGGAAGACGCCTCTCGTTGAGACACTTGTTAGCATAGTGACCCTTCTGTTGGCACTTGTTGCACGTGACCTCTGAGAGCGGACCGTGATACGGAGCACTCAATCTTGGATCTTGAGACGAAGTCTTGTTCTGAATGCCAGGGTTGGGTGGGTGGGAAGAACCACGGCCACCTTTGCTCTTCTGCTGATACGGCTGACGGAACGGAGGAGGAGGAAGCCAATACTTCTACTGCTTGGCCACTTGAGTAGAGGAAGAAGGAGTAACATCTCTGACTCGCTTCTTGGAAGCATCACACCTCAACTGAGCAGCCTCTTGCTTCAGTGGCATGTTGTAGAACTCATCGTACCTCCAGGGCTCGAAGAGAACAAGAGCGAGCTGGATTTCTTCTCTGAGACCACCCCTGAACTGGTATATCATGCTCTTCTCATCAGGAACATCCTACTTGGCAAAGCGGGCGAGCTTCTGAAACAACTTGTTGTAGTCATAGACAGATAAAGAGCCTTGCTTCAGCTTGCGGAATTCCTCACGCTTGCTTTCAACCACGCTCTGAGGGATATGATGAGCTCGGAAATCTCGACAGAAATCATCCCAAGTGATAACACGTCCGCCTCTGGAGTCCTTGTACTGCTGGAACCATTCTGCAGCTTGATCTTTGAGTTGGAAGGAAGCGAACTTGACAAAGTCCTTAGGCTTGATGTTACTACACTCGAAATGCTTGCACAGATTCACTAGCCAATCGTCAGCATCGGTTGCCTCAACACAATTGCTGAAAGTCTTTGGCCCGTTAGCAAGGAACTGGTTGAGTGTAGCAAAGTGATTCTGATTGTTGCCTTGATTCCCTTGGTTACCTTGATTGCACTCTTGGAGAATTTGCATGATCAACTGTGTGTTTGCATTGGTTGCGGCCATCACAGCTTGCCATGCCTCCGGAGGAGGTGGAGGTGGTAGCGGATCAGGATTCGGAGTCGTGCGCATTGGAGGAGCCATCCTGAAGAGGTTGACATCGATTAGCACATTGATAGACAAATATTGAAGCTGAATCCAACGGAATGAAAATTGCAACATATAGTCTTCACATCCGAACAAAATGAACGAATGCATTCCTCTTGAAATGGTCACATATCCATAAATTGAGAAGCCACTTAGAATTAAGGTAGAGAAGTAAATCAACAAGGTACGGATCAAGAACGAATAATCGGTAAGAAATCCCAATGTCAAACCAATATCTGTGGAAGAAGAACTAGAGCTACGAGAAATCCCACCTATGAAACTACCGAACCTTTCCGGTTATGCAATCAGGTGTTGGGGATACAGGGGAAGCATAATATCTCACTCAAATCTAGCAAATCCTACATCCAGCTGTATCCATCCTTCAACACATAACCAAGAAACCTTCGGAAACCATCTACCTCAACCTTCGAAAAGTATCTATTATACAAGTTATGGCGATACTCCCGAACTCCCGCCCCAGTACTGGGTGGTGTCGAGGTTATCTCACCAATGAACTGCATAAAAGAGATTTTCGATGTCGGCGTACTAAACTTAGGTATTCCAGAACTGCAACAATAAAATTATGACGATAACACCTCAGAGCTCAACTCCCCGGGACACTTCCACTAAACCCCTGACAGGAGGCACCAAGACAATGTTCTCATCATAAAACCATCAGAACGATTCCAAGATACCCGCGTGATCCTAAAATTTTTTTTAGTGAAATTTGAGAAGAGAAGAGTCAAAACTCTACGTCAGGATGCCTTACTAGAGCGATGAGGAGACTGGGAAGTAAAAAGAATTCCTAAACTCTCCGATATATAATTCCTAAATAACTCAAAACATTTTTTCTAGACACAACTCGGCCGCTAAAAACGATCAAGCAATGGGGCTCCTAAGGTCGGGGAAGGCTCTGATTACCAACTTGTAACACCCTCGATGCGACTATAGCTCCCACGTGTCGAGGCACGACTTAGAGACATAATCGCATTGAAGGCATATGTCGCAAGTTAGGCAATCTTCACAACATCCCATGTCATATAAATAATAAAGGGGAGAATAACATAGTTGGCTTACACTCGCCACGTCAATCAAGTACATAAATAACATTACATCATCCAAACACTCATGGCCCGACTACGGCGCCAAAATAAAAGATAACCCAACATGCGACACGGTCCCGATCACCCCCAACTGGGCACCGCTACTGATCATCAGGAAAGGAAACATAGTAACGTTGAGAGTCCTCATCGAACTCCCACTTGAGCTCGAGCGCATCACCTGGAGCGGAATCATCAGGCCCTGCATCTGGTGTAATAGTAATCTGTGAGCCACAGGGACTCAGCAATCTCGCACCCTCGCGATCAAGACTATTTAAGCTTAGAGGTAAGGCAAGGTAAAATATAAGTGGAGCTGCAGCAAGCGACTAGCAAGTATGGTGGCTATCCTGTTCGCAAAAGAGAGTGAGAAGAGGAGGCAAAACACGAGCGAGAAACTAGAGGGCAACCTACGCAAACATTACTCCAACACCGGGTCCACTTCCCGGACTCCGCCGAGAAGATGCCATCACGATAACACACTTAGTTGATTCATTTTAATTAAGTTAAGGTTCAAGTTATCTACAACCGGACATTAACAAAATCCCATCTGCCCATAACCGCGGGCACGGCTTTCGAAAGTTCAAATCCCTGCATGGGAGTCCCAACTTAGCCCATGACAAGCTCTCACGGTCAACGAAGGAATAGACCTCCTCCCAAGACGTTCCGATCAGACTCGGTATCTTGGTTCTTCAAGACACTTTGACAGGTTAAAACAAGACCAGCAACACCGCCCTAATGTGCCGACAAATCCCGATAGGAGCTGCACATATCTCGTTCTCAGGGCACACTCAGATGAGTGCTCCGTACAACTAAAACCAAACCTCGAGTTTCACCGAGGGGGCGCCGCACAGGACTCTAGTTTGGACCAACACTCAGAGGAGCACTGGCCCGGGGGGGAGGTTAAAATAATGATGACCCTCGAGTCTGCAGAACCCAAGGGAAAGAAAAGGCTAGGTGGCGAATGGTAAAACCAATGTTGGGCATTACTGGAGGAGTTTTATTCAAGGCGAACTGTCAAGGGGTTCCCATTATAACCCAACCGCGTAAGGAACGCAAAATCCGGGAACATAACACCGATATGACGGAAACTAGGGCGGCAAGAGTGGAACAAAACACTAGGCGAGAGGCCGAGCCTTCCACCCTTTACCAAGTATATAGATGCATTAATATAACAAGATAATATATAATGATATACCAACAAGTAAATAAATGTTCCAACAAGGAACGGCCTTCAATCTTCACCTGCAACTAGCAACGCTATAAGAGGGGCTGAGCAAAGCAGTAACATAGCCAATCAACGGTTTGCTAGGACAATGGTGGGTTAGAGGTTTGACATGGCAATTTGGGAGGCTTGAAAGCAAGTGGTAGGCATCATAGCATTGGCATAGCGAAAGAGCGAGCAAACTAGCATAGCAAAGATAGTAGTGATTTCGAGGGTATGATCATCTTGCCTGCACAGTTGTCAGAGTTGACTGGATCCTCGAAAGCAAACTCAACGGGCTCCTTGTTAGCGAACTCGTCTCCCGGCTCTACCCAATCAAGACAAACAAGCAACAAGGACACAATCAACCACGTGCAAGGATCAAACAAGATGATGCAAAGATGATATGCTATGCGGGATGCGATGCGGGATGCATATGCAAGATTTGACAGGAAATGCAAGAACCTGGCCTCAACTTGGAAATCCAAGTGCGCCACTGGAAAGATGAGATGAAATCGCTTGAAAAGATATAAAGAACGCCAGAATCGGAGTTACGGTTTGGAAATGGCAAGCGATTCAAATATGACACCGGTCTGCGATTTACAGCAAGTAGCCATCTAAATGCAATGAGATGAACATACTACAACACCCAAACATGACAACACAATACATGGCAGGGATGCATTCAAGATGCTTAACAAAAGTCTAGCACTAAGCTACGGCCAATTCATCCATTAACAGGTTCAAACAAGCATGGCAAAAATGCATATGGAAAACAGATCTCAGACTTAGTGAAATTAACACTTGTCTGGAATTTCAGATCAGGTAGCACTCTTCGGAGCAACAAAACAATATTCTACAGGACCTGAACATGGAAAAGTAAAGCATGTCATGGAGCTACTCAAAGAGCTTAACAAAAGTCCCTTAGTGACCTTGAGCCAAAAGGGATCAGAAAATACAATTGCAAGCATGTGAACATAGCAAAAACATAATCAGATCACAGACTTAGTGAAAACATACACATGCTGAAATATATCTCAAGTAGGCATGTTTACGAGCTCGATGCACTCACTATGGTGCAAGTCATGATAAGATAAGCATACATATATTAAGAACACACAAAATGCAAGCTAGACATGGCAAGAACAATAGCATAGCATACACGGATCAACTACAACATCATCGGTAAATTTGCAAACAAGTTGACAATCTGTCCAGATTCACAAAGTAACAAAAGTAGAGCTCGATTGACTCAATCTAGGGTGCTACATAATTGCAAACAAAGACATGGATGGATAGAGCACTACAATATTAACAAAACATCCTTACTGATCATCATCAAAAGAGGCACGGATCACTAGGAAACAACATGAACATATGGCATCATGAGATAAATAGATCAAGGACTTAGTGGAAATGCTAAGTCCCTGAAAACAGAATTACCAAGTGCACCACTTTGCAAGCTTGTGCTAGTCACCACACACATCACAAAAATACATGGGTTGCACCTCTGGAAAGATGTCAAAACCCTTAACAAAACATATGTAGAGCATCAGGGCATATCATGCACACAATAATCATGGCAAAAATGACAAAAAGCTAAATGGAGTAGCAGATCTGACAATTAACTCAAGTAGCCCTCTTCTAACAGCATTTCGGGCATCAAGATGAACTCCAATGAAAATGATACAATGGAATGAAATGATGTACTCTCTGAGGTGAACATTTTGATATGCTATATGCATGAATCGGAGCTACGGATGCAAAGTTACGGGGCTATGAACAGGAGCATATGGATCTGCAATTTTAGGCACTTAAAAGAAAAAAAACAACCTCGAGATCTAGGGTTTTGGTGGCACGCGGATCGAGGCGGCGGCGCTCTCTCCGGAGTTGATTCGGACGACGGCGGTCGGAGTTGGTGGAGCTTGCCGGCGCGAGGGGAGGAGGAGGCCGGAGTCGCCGGAGTTGGTGGAGCTCGTCGGCGTCCTCCTCGGGGCCGGAGCGGGCGGCTGCGGCGGT
>NC_041382.1:261634347-261637053 GCF_002162155.2 Triticum dicoccoides | reverse complement strand
TGCGGTGGCGGCGGCGCGCCACGTGGCGAGCAACGAGTGGCTGCAGCGATCTGTCCGGCGGCTGGCGGACGTGTCTGGCCGCGCGGAGAAGAGCGGGGCTAGGGTTAGGGGTGCTTTGGATCCAGAATTTCGGGAGAGGGTCTAGTTTTATAGATGGAGGGAGCTAGGAGAGTCCAAATAAGGTGCGGTTTTTGGCCACGCGATCGTGATCGAACGCTCTAGATGATGGAGAGGGTTTAGGTGGGTTTTGGGCCAAATTGGAGGGTTGTTGGGCTGCAACACACACGAGGCCTTTTCGGTCCCTCGGTTAACCGTTGGAGTATCAAACGAAGTCCAAATGATACGAAACTTGACAGGCGGTCTACTGGTAGTAAACCAAGGCCGCTTGGCAAGTCTCAGTCCAATCCGGAAATATTTAATCCCCACACACGAAAGAAAGCTAGAAATGACCACCAGAGGAGAACAAAGCGCCGGAATGCAAAACTGACAACGGGGAAAATGCTCGAATGCATGAGATGAACACGTATGCAAATGCAATGCACATGATAACTTGATGTGAGATGCATGACAACGAAAACAACACACGGAGACAAGGACCCAAACCCGAGGAAATAAAATAACTTAACGCCGAAAATGGCAAGAGTTGGAGTACAAATTGGGAAAGTTACATCCGGGGTGTTACAAATGTCTCTTGGATGCTCAGAACGCGACGCCTAACCGGCTGGAGGATGCACAGTCCTCAAGTGTAATAAGTCTTCAGATCACACAGACAAGAAGACTTAAGTGATGCCCAATTCTCTTTGGCTCTGGGTGGTTAGGGCTTTATCCTCGCAAGGAATTCTCTCTCAAAGGCTTCGAGGTGGGTTGCTCTCAAACGACAAAAGCCGTATTCTCAATCTGAGCAGCCAACCGTTTATGGTTGTAGGGGGTGGGCTATTTATAGCCACTTAGCAACCCGACCTGATTTGTCCGAAATGACCCTGGGTCACTAAGAAACTGACACGTGTTCCAACGGTCAGATTTCAATCTCACACGGCAACTTTACTTGGGCCACAAGAAAAGCTGACTTGTCCGACTCTGGACAAGATTCGCTTTCATAGTCTTCACTCGAAGACATAGGTTTTGGTTAGGCGTCACTTCAGTCATTCTGACTGGTTCTCTTGGACCCCACTTAATAGTACGGTGGTTCCTATGACTCAACACAAAAGAAAGAGAACTACGAAAGATCTAAGTCTTCGAGCTCCATAGGCTTCATGTGGTGTCTTCTCTTGTCATAGTCTTCGATGTGAATATCTTCATATACCACCTTTGACTTTAATGTCTTCATACATTTTTAGGGGTCATCTCTGGTAGGAAAACCGAATCAATGAGGGACTTCTACCTGTATTATCCTGCAATTCTCACAAACACATTAGTCCCTCAACTAGGTTTGTTGTCAATACTCCAAAACCAACTAGGGGTGGCACTAGATGCACTTACAAGGTCCCTAGTCGAAAGGGTTGTGTGGACGCGCAGCTGACTAGACTAGCATATGACACAGTCGATGGCTTGGTCTCACTAGCCATGGAGCATTGGATGCTAACCAGATAATATGGACTTGAAAGGATCTGGTCGGATTCGACGTAGTCAGATCCGAGTTGAGATAAGGTCCGAGTCGGACAGACCCAACTATGAGACACAATGATATGTCATCTATGAGTCTCTAGTACAACATATGTTCTATGTCCTAAGACATGAGCTGGTGCATATACTCGGGATGGTGACAGAGTTGCTTTGGGCCAACCAAACGCTACTCCGTGACTGGGTAGTTACAAAGGTAGGTTTCGGGCTTGTCTAGACCCATCTTGCGAGACATGGTCGAGCAAGATGGGATTTGCCCATCCGATCAGGACAGATGTACTATGGGCCCCTCGTGTGATCTGACCATGATAAGCATGGCCATGCGATTAGGATTATAAGATAATCCAGTTTGTGGTCGACATCACTGGAACGAGAAAGAGGTTGGGCTAGCAAAAGGATGAAAGACTCACCTTGAGCCCGACAACATATATCGTGTGGCAAAGGGAACAGAAGTATGATGTATGGGTTCGCCTGACCAGCTTCATCGAACACTTGGAGTCGGCACGCTTTGCTATAGGCCACTACCGACCAACTGTTCCCGTAACCAATATGATGTATGAAAGCTCAACAAAAGAAACTAAGTGCACTACAAAAAAAGACACATCCATGACATTTTGGGCCGAACGAAAATCTTTTCTGTCATACTAATGACACTTCTGTGATGATAATTGTGACAAAACCCGGTATGATCATAGATGTCATGGGGTCCTACTTCTATGACAAAAACTCATGATAGAAAATGGGCTTTTCGTCCTGGGCAGGCCGGAGACGCAGCTACATGACATTCTTTGGGCCGTCCATGACGGAAAAACTGTGGTAGAAGCGAGGGCGCGGAAAATATCGGGGAGTCCCCGGTTACGGTGGGTGGTCGGGGGCCGAGCGATGTGTGTTTCTCTTGTAAGTATGCGCATGTGTGTGAGGCGTTGGGCTCTAACTGAACCCGAGCGAGGCGTTGGGCTCTAACTGAACCCGAGCGATTGCACTACAAGCTACACGTTATTGAACCCGGGCGATCGATCGATGGCTGTTAACTGAACCCGGTCGAGCGATTCCTTCTAACTGAAGCCGATCGATGCTGCCTCTGGA
>NC_041382.1:261603320-261633960 GCF_002162155.2 Triticum dicoccoides | reverse complement strand
GGATGAACAGTTCCCGGTGGGGTTGGATGAATAGGACCCCGTGGTGTTGCCTCTGGATGAACAGGACATCGATCGATCGAGCCGGTTGGGGCTAGATGAACAGGACCCCATGGAGGGCAGGATGAACAGGACCACCCCGTGGAGGGCAGGATAACAGTAGATGGTGGAGGGTAGGATGAACAGTAGCCCGTGGAGGGGTGGTTGAAAAGGAGCGCGTGGAGAGGGCTGGTTGAACAGTAGCCGGTGCAGTAGCGCGCAGTGGAGGCTGGATGAACAAGAGCCCGTGGATGAACAGTCGCAGGTGGAGGCTGGAGGAGGTCGACGGTGGATGAACAGTAGCCCATGGAGGCTGGAGGGGGTCGACAGTGGAGATGAATAGTATCCCGTGGAGTCCCGTTTTGCGGTACTTCACACCCCTCCCGATGAATAGGACCCCCGTTTCGACCATAGCGCTCCAACACAAGTCTGTTTCCTCCGTTTTGCAGTACACCACACCCCTCCTGATGAACAGGATCCCGTTTTGAACGTGATCGATCGAACACAAGGCCGTTTCCTCCGTTCTGCGGTACGTCAGGCCTCGTTTCCATCGGCTGTTCCGTCCAAGCCCTCCCGATGAACACGACGACGCATTCCGTTCCGACCCAGCCGGTTGGCTCCCCATGAACACGATGACGACGCTGTTTCTCCGTTCCGACCCAGCCATGTACACGAGCCCTAGCCATAAGTACGCGCGAGTAGGCATTTGAGACCCCGCCCGTATGTATGTATGTGGCCGTATTTTCTTCCTTGCACCCTGCCGTTGTACGTACATGTACATGCTATGTGCGCGCCTCTACTACGACACATGCGTGCCTCTACATCGACCAGTATGTATGTACATGTTCCGAAGATGTAGCTTGTGGGTCCCAGCAGTCAGGGGGAAACGTTATTTTCGCGAAATACGGTGGCCCGTCCGGTGGGTCCCCGCTGTCAAGTGGAGGAATAATTATTTTGCGCGTAATAAGGAGGCACTTCCTTGCTGCGGTCGTGGACCCAGCTGTCAGCCACTCCACGTACAGTCCACGTCCGATGGAAGCCATTCCTTAACCACGTTGACCATGCCACGCCGAGAGCACCAGGGCGGTGGATGAAGGCGAGGCCTATGAAGGGGACGATGCGGAGTCGGGGAAGACGCGGCAGTGGATGCCCACGCGTAGAGGAATACGAGGGTTCACTGGTTCGCTACGGTGTGAGGCTGCCGTCGCTGCAGAATAATAGGGGGTGTGGGTGAGTAGAGGGATGGCCTGGCCAGTGGTGGGAATAGTAGGGGCGGTGAGGCCTCCGCGGCAGCACAACTGGTCACGGGAGGCAGGAGCATGCGGCACGACCGGCGCTGCTTTGGGTGGCTGGAGCAACAACACCAAAGGTTGAAGAAGCACTACGACCGTTGGATGGACAGCGTACTGTCACCGGAGTTAGAATCGTTCATATTGACTAAGTTGACAAAGCACTCCGTCCCCGTCAACTTAGTAGGCCCACAAGTCAACCTCCCACCAAGGTGGGTCCCAACTAGCAGGGGGAGTATTAATTTTTTTTTGTGCGTAATAAGGAGGCACTTCCTTGCGTGCGAAGATATAGCTGGTGGGTCCGACCTGTCAGCAGTGGGAGCGTTTTTTCATGAAATACAGAGGCCCTTCCGGTGGGTCCCAGCTGTTAGGTGGATAAATCATTATTTTGCGCGTAATAAGGAGGCATTTCCTTGCGTGCGGCCGTGGACCCAGCTGTCAGCCTCTCCATGCACACTCTTCTTCTGATGGTGTCGTTCATTGACCACGTTGACTACTCCGCGCCGAGCGCATTCAAGGTAGTGGATGACGGCGAGGCCCCGAACAGCAACGAGCCGGAGATGGGAAGATGAGGGAGTAGAGTCACAGACGGAGAGGTGTACGAGGGTTAACTGGTTCTGGTGCGGTGTGGTTCGGCAGTCAGTGGAGAAGAACAGAAGGTGTGGAGGGGTGGAGGGATGGCCTGGCCAACGATGGAGTAGCACTTCACAGCGAAGCGTGCTAAGCAGAGCTGCTAGCAGCAGGAGGCGGGAGCAGGTGGTCCCGGCGGCGCTGGAGGATGAAGACGAGAGATTGAAGATGGATGCCGGTCGTTGGATGTAAATCCAACGGCTACCGATGTCAGAATCATTTGTTAACTAAGTTGACAACGACTTGCATTGGCTTCAGCCTATTGGCCCACATTTCAGCCTCAAAAAATGTGGCACGTATTCAACCCATTTTTTCATAATTTACAGTCTTTTTTGCGGAGTAGAATTTATAGTCCATATGATCTCTTTTTTTTTAATTACAGTCCATTAGCTGGGCTGGGTGAACAAATAATGTAGTGTCCATGCGGCCCATTTATGTTTTTCCTAAAAAATTACAGGTCATTTGCACTTTCTTAAAAGACACGATTTTGATGGACTGATTTTAATTATAATGTTGGGGTGGGCGCAGCAATGTTGTCAAAAAATAAACGTTATATATATATAATAAGTGATTTATTATTACATTGGTCCTTAAATCTTACCAAGTTTTTTACACAATCATCAGGATTTTCGTTGCCAAAAAATCCAGGATTTTATTATTAAGGAATTATTTTATAAATTAACAAGATGTGGGATATTGTTTTCTTACATATGTAAGTATCTGTTAAATATATAATGACAATAACAATAATATATAATAATATATAAAATTATTTAAATCTATATCTACTATTAAAGGGAATGGATATTCTAGGTTTGGTTTCGCTTTATTTCGTCCCGTTACAGGGCTTTGTACGTTTGAGGAAAATCAAAAACCGAACATACAAATCAGGAGTAACACGACGTAGAGAAATCGGGACGTACACTTAAAACTAAGCAGAGCCGGCCGGCTGGCCCATACCTCTATTTTTTAGTTGCCAAAAGAAACGAAGCTGCTGGCCCATATCAATGAAGGAAAAGGACGCAGGGCGTACTGAGGCGCCGCTCGACGACGGTGCTCGGGATCGAAGCGCCCTGGAGTTCTCATCCGGATCATGCCAGTTTCGGCAGGGGCGACGCGACAGAGGTCTTGGCTAGGTGGATCCGGTGCAGAGGGGTTCAGAGCCGAGGTGGAGGAAGGAAGGGCACTGAGCTCCATGATGGCCAATGGCACACATGATACTACTCTAAAATGTATGTAAAATTTATGAGTATGTATGTAAAATTTGAGGATGAAATACCCTAAAATGCGATCTGTGCAAAAAAGACAAATTCATGGACTTTGAGAATGAATAGTGCATCTATTAAAAAGGCTCAGATTTGTTCTTTTTGTGTAGCACTCATTTTAAAGTATTTCGTCCTGAAAATTTACACACATATGCTTTATGTCTCTAAGTATGTGTGTATTTTTTTCAAAAAATTTTAAAACGTGAAAATTTGAATTTTGATCAAGTCAAACTCGGGCTCCATGGAGCCCGAGCTCTAAAGAGCATTTTCACCATATACTGTACTATATAAGGTCCAAAATGCAACATTTGTATAAGTGCATCTATCACTCATCCGAGCACATTTAGAATAAGTGCATATATGATCTACCACGTGCTATTCGCTTATGAATCGTGACACAATTTTTTGGTTTTTTTATGTGCTTATATTTATATGGGTTCAAGAAAGGGACGCATGTTTTTGGGTTTTTTATGTGATTATATTTATATGGGTTCATGAAAGGAGAGTAAATTTTCCCATGATACTACTCTAACTTTTAGTTGCATTTATACAAAATGTGCTTGGTGGTCCATTAAGATGACATAATTTATCCCACAACTTCCCTCTAGTTGGTGGTCGTGCTAGCAGGAGGAAGATGTGTCGGTTGGCTATGGCGGGAGCAACAGATCGGCGAGCTTTACGCCATCATCTCGTGAAGGACATGTACAAGATGTTTGTAGTGTGTGATATGCCACCATGTCTTCATTGGTGATCCAGTTGTTCCTTGTCATTGAAGCGTCCTCTCCTAGGCACCGCCAGATAGAAGCTCGTGTCGCTAAGGAGTGAAAGTCTTCAGAAATTTTTATCAGGGGTAGATTACGTGATATTCTCCCGTTGCAACGCACGGGCCTTTTTCCTAGTATATATAATATAGTTAGAAGGGAAACATAAGTTGGACCAGTCGTTCCTATTCCTATATAGAAAAATAGAACAGACCTCTGCGTTTTCTTCAAAAAAACATAAATTGGGTTGCCGATGTTTCAGGAAAAATAAAACCTCGGATGGGAGGTCCATAGGCCGGTCGATACATGACGACCCTCAAGAAAATACAAACATCCTTATGGACCTCCCATTCGAGGTCATGGGATGTGCATGTTAAAGAAGAAAGCCTAGACGGGGCAGCCCAAAACCTAGCTGATACTTGCTGCCCCAGTGATAATAAATGATACATGCCAGCTCCCCGGCTTTGTTGTGAATTCATCTCCTATAGTAACTACATTGAAGCACCTAAAAAATGTAACTATGTTGACAAACCTGTGGGCCCCAATGTCAGTATAGCATTAGGAGGAAGTATTTTTTCGATGAGGCACTTGCTTGCGTATGGCCATAGAACTGGTGGGTCCCGACTATCCGCCTCTCCACGTACAATCCTCTTCAGATTCCTCTCGTTTGTTCAGCATGTTCACAACAGCAGACAGAGGCGTCGCGGCGAGCGCACAAAGGCGCAGGAGGAGATCCGACAACCTGAGGAAGTGCCTTATTACTAACGAAACAACTGAACTAGCCCAGTGGCCGAGTGACACTACCCGACAACTGTTCCGCCCGGGTTTGATTCCACCTGTGCAGAGAAAATATCTTCAAAATTTTTGCCTCTGCCTTTATTGACATGTGGGTCCCAATTGTCATTTACGCACACCACGTCCTACACTTGCCAACACTTCATCCCTTGTTTTCTCTGTTTTTTGCACACTCGACATTGTGTGGGCATTTTGAAAATAGCATATCTTTTTGACCGTGCATCATATGAAGATGTGCTATGCATGAATGTTGATCAGCATGATGTTAACTGGCTGGTAGTTCTAGTTTCGACCATGAATAAAACTTCCAGCATGATGTTAACACTGTTTGAAAAGGCCGTGTTAATATAAATGCTCTGCCTCTGAAAGTTGCAGTTTCTTATCTGAAACTGAACTTGGAGTTTCTTGTCTGAAACTGAAACTTGCAGTTTCTTCTCTGAGAATCACATTGTCTGCACTTTTATACTCCTATGAAACTACATTTTTTTAAGTGCTAAAAATAGATCTCTAGAATTCATAAAATACTTCGTATGCTCAATACTACAAATATGAAATTCGAAAGACATTCATATCTGAAAGTACTCTCAAAATACACAACACAAAACACAATTCACAACCTGCAAATACTAACAACCCTAAGCTCCTCCTGACAATTCACAACCAGTCCGACTATTGGTCAGGGGGCAAATCCCTCCTATTCCTCGGCAGCAGATAGCCGCCCCGTGAGATGATGTGAACGGCGAGGGGGAGGGTGGCGGGAAAGTGTTGTCGGGCCAACTGTTTTTCTCCTCTTGCAGTTGGCTTCGGTCAATGAAGACTCCACTGGATCACTCTGGCACGTCACCCTCACAAACGGCATCCTGTAGATGCTTCATCCTTCAATCTCTGGTGGATGCTCCATCTGGGATCGATACTCCCACCACCGCTCCCTCACGATCGGATTCGGTGAATCTGTTTGCTACATGGCCGAGAGGAGCAGCTCTATGTACTCCCGCACGACTCCCTCTGGGAGTATCGCCGCCTTTTCTCTCTGTTGCAGATATTTAGCCATGGATGTAGCTGTCGCCGCTAGTTGGTCCTAGTTGTCAAACCAAGACTGTATCTCGAACATCCTAACTAGCTTCACAGGGTCGCCGTCTGCGTTCCTCACGTATCGGTTGTACTCCTCCATCGATCTACTTCTCCACAGCACCTTCACTCGTCGGCGGTTGTTTTTGAATGGAAGAGGAGAGGAGCAGCACTCGTTTTGGTTCAGAACGGGAGAGGAGCGACGCTGGTTTTGGATTGGAACAGGAGAGGAGGGGCGGTGGTTTTGAAGTGGAAGAGGAGAGGAGCGACGTTGGATTTAGATTGGAACAGGAGAGGAGCGGCGGCGGTTTAAGAGGAGAAGATCGGAAGAGCAGCGCTGGTCTTGGAAGTATTTTTTTTCTTTTGCGTATTTTGGGTCAAAGTTTGACCATGTACTGTATTTGACAAGCGAAATGTGAATGCATGTCACCAAAAAGTGTATCATTTGGTTCGTATCTGAATGTACTTTCAAATTATATTATTTTTGCAACGTATAACATATATTTTATTTGCGAAAATCATGGTCAATTATGACCCAGAATAAAAGGGAGACTAGTTAATGTGGGGTCGCTTTCTTAATTGAAGGGTAAATTGATTTTGATTTTGATCCAGTCACAGCGCGCCGGCCCTCTCGTCCAATCCTAAATCGCTGCCGTACGCTCCTCTCCCTCTTCTCCATTGCAAAACCACCTCCTCTCCTCTCCATCATCTCCATTCCAAAACCACCGTCTCGCCTCTCCCTCTTCTCCATTGCAAAACCACCTCCTCTCTCCTCAGACGAGGATCCCCTGGCGTAGCCCATCCTGCCATTGAGACACTAACACATGGGTCCCACCAAGCGTGAGGCCCACCTGTCAGTGACCGAAAGGCAGGGGAACCTCTCCTCTCCATCATCTCCATTCCAAAACCACCGTATCGCCTCTCCCTCTTCTCTATTGGAAGACCACCGTCTCTCCTCCCATCTTCCAAAGCTAGCACCGGACCACTCAGAAGGACATCTATGGAGGAGATACAGCAGCGAATCTGGCAGATCGCCGGCGGCGACCAGGAAAAGTTAGCCAGGTTGAAGGAGATCCTTACTTGGTTTGACAATGAGTGGGAGATTTCGAGGACGGTGAGGGATGTATGCGAAAGAGCGAGACGATGGCGATGAGGGCGGTGATGTACTCCTCGGCGGCAGTCACGCCGCAGTCCTTCGAGTTCATCGATTATCTCCTCTGGGCGATGGAGCAGACAGATTCACCTAAGGCGAATGTCAAGCGGAGGTGGCGGGTGTACAGGTCGAAGGTCGAGCACCCAAAGGATAACAAATCGATCAAGTACGGTGTGCCGTTCGTGAGGGTGCAGAGCCAGCCGGAGCCACAGGAGTATTCGTTCTCCCACCGCAAGAGGAGGCCAGATGGCGCGATGTCGCTTCCCCACCGTTCTCCATGGTTCCCTCGACGCTTGCCTCGTTTCAACGACGTTGGTAGGGTTTAAGGTAAGCTTCGCACTAACCTAATCTTGTATCTGCTCATGCTTACAATCAGTGTGACAACTAATAAAAATCATGCTTACACAGTCTCCGAGTACTACGCAAATCACCCTAAAATAGCTCTGGACCTTTGGGTCAAAGTTGTGACACTGTGTATAAATAAAGAAAAATAGATTGGTGCTTCTTTCAGAAAAGAGTACACCCCTAGAAAACTGCAAATATAAGCTACTAGTCTTTTTTTAAGTCTAAGCTACTAGTATTTGGTTAGAGGATTAGCTGCCGAGAAAGATCCGTCCACAGTGAGCGCCACACATCCCACTCATGGTGGTGGATGCCAATTCTTAGATGGAGCAGGGTTGGTGTCGGTAATTTTTACTTAGCACCTCGCACTCTGCATATATGCCGGCTCCATCCGTACATTTGTGCAGTTCCATCAAAATGCCGCTGAATAACCCTATTTGCACAGATAATGAAAAGGCGTGATTAGATTATAGTGGCACTAGTTGATGAAACATACACTAATAAACAGAAGAAAATATTACATCATACTGGAAATCGACCCAAGTCTCCCCGATACACCTTCTGCCAGTGATGAACATCAGTGGACAGCGGTAGTACAAGGAGGGGCCTTGAGACATTCGAATCTCTATTTTTGTGTAGATCAACTAAAATTAAGCACCCCAGTTTGCAGAAACGCTTAAACATTAACAATGGTAGTAGTTGATGAAACATACATTAACAAAGAGAAGCACTTTCTTTATCTACATTGGAAATGAAATGATAGAGAGGACACTCGCTCTATTTTAACTGTATTATTACTTCATTTTATCAGTGACACTAGGGTCGAGCAGGTGGCAAACAAGGTGTACCGTGCATCGCAAGGATGAAGGCCGGGGGTGGTTAGACTGGGATGCTGAAGCTAGTTCTTTTAGTCCCTATCTTCCCCCTGATGTTTCTGTGGTAGCATTTGGGTTGTAATCCAAACTTGGTCGAGCTGGTGCTGCGTGCCCCTACTTGCCTAGCTTATGTGGCGAACTTGTCTCCTGCTAGTACTCAGTCTGTTCTAGTAGTAGTTGCATAACTGCCCATTTACACTGAGATGTTGTCGAATAATGGTTCTCTATGATTGGGTTTCTTTAATGAAATCAGAGGGAACCCCCTCTTTCGATATATAAAAAAACAGTGGCACTAGCAGTGCCAAAACATTGCCTCAAACACTGCTTTATCATGGCAGTGCAAAACAGTAGCACAAGAGCATGATCAACATGCAGGATCTTTGGCAAACGGTCAGACTAAAAAGGAACATACCTCGTGATGGGAACCATATCTGCATTCAACGCCATCGTAGAAGGGATGACACCAGTCACCAACATGGATGATTCATTTCATGGGACCTTTTGGTGCAGTTCACCTAAAATGAAGCAATGTCCCATGAGATAGCAACTTCTTCTTCTTCTTCTTCTTTTTAAGAAAAGGGCTCCAGCCCCGGTTCCATTTCCATCAAAAAGTGAAACCCATAGAGCTTCTTCATTGGTTTCAATAAAATTGAGCAACATCAAGGTTGGTCGTGAAGCTCTTGGAGAGTAGGCGGACCAGGACAGTTGCATCTCTAACGAAAAGAAGCAACTTATCTTAATCGGAAATTTAGCAGGACATGAAAAAAGTGCCATTGATTCATATTACTGGAGGCATTACATTGAAAACAACATTGGTTTAACGTGTCCTCACTTTTAATAGTGCGACTGCTACATTTTACCAGTGGCATTACATAAGAGCGGCTCGAGGCAACACACATCAGAAGAGGATATCTGGGTTGGTCCCATTTTTTCGGTATATAGCCACCTTATACTGTGTGAGGCTAGCAATCTAGTGATGGAGTTACTATGTTGACTTGTCCCCCAGTCCCCACTTTCTTTCCTATTTCAACCAATAGATCGGGTTTATGTTGAGTTTGTATTGCCTTCCCTTTATTTCCCTATTAGACCTAGAGACCAGTTGGATAGCCAGTCTCTCCTACTTTGTGCCCCCTTTATTTCCTCTTTCGACCAAGTCCTAGATTCAGGTAACAAATTTCCCCCCATCCCCTTTCTTCCTTGTTTGAACTAATGAAGGTGTGTTATATCGACTAGAGGGGGGTGAATAGGCGATTTTTATGAAATTCTTCACTGAGGAATTTGCTGGTGAGGAAATTCCTTAGCGAAGAACTACCAGCAGCGGAATGAGTACTCAAAAGTAAACATAACAGAATACAAGCATAGTCATCATGATGAATTGAAGACAGGCACAGAGTACAGAAGCGTAAACACAGGATAACACAGGATGAAGACAAATAGACTAAAGAAATTGAATTGAGGAAATTGAGAAAGTCTTTACTCAAAGTCTTCAAACACAGATATGAACAAGCACACAACACAGTTATGAGGAAATGAAAGAGTTGAGGAAATAGAACCAGTAAGCTTGGTGAAGACAATGATTTGGTAGACCAGTTCCAACTGTTGTCTAAGTTGTACGTCTGGTAGGAGCGGCTGAGTATTTAAACTCGAGGACACACAGTCCCGGACACCCAGTCCTGAACATGCAGCTCAGGACACCCAGTCCTCACCGTATTCTCCTTGAACTAAGGTCACACAGACCTCGTCCAATCACTCGTGGTAAGTCTTCAGGTGACTTCCAAACCTTCACAAACTCAGTCACTCGGCGATCCACAATTCCTC
This sequence comes from Triticum dicoccoides, assembly GCF_002162155.2. NCBI lineage: Eukaryota > Viridiplantae > Streptophyta > Magnoliopsida > Poales > Poaceae > Triticum > Triticum dicoccoides. The sequence continues at coordinate 261,623,928 of NC_041382.1, read as the reverse complement.
TTGGATGCTCTAGACCATGACGCCTAACTGTCTGGAAGAAGCACAGTCTTCAAAGGTAACAAGCGTCGGATCCACGCAGGATCAATCTCTTCAGTGATGCTCAATCACTTGGGGTTTGTCGGTGTTTGGGTTTTGGGTTTTTGGTTTTTCCTCACTTGATGATTTTCGCTCAAAGTCCTCAAAGGATGGGTTGCTCTCAAATGACAAGTGTCAGTTTCTCTCAGAGCAGTCAACCAGCTAGTGGTTGTAGGGGGTGGCTATTTATAGCCTAGGGAGCAGCCCGACATGATAAGACATAAATGCCCTTCAATGATATGACCGTTAGGTGGATAGATATTTTGGGACAGCTGGCGCATAGCACTTCAACGGTCGGAATTTTGAGTAGCAAAATCCTCAGGGCTATCATGTTCCTCACTGTGTAGGAAATCTGCACTGGCGAATTCCTAACTCCTCAGTCAGAACAAATTCCTCAGAGACCAGAAGAACTTCGTCTCTGTCACTGAATAATATGATTGGACTGTATGAGATTTCCAATGGCTTCACTCGAAGGGATTGGTTGGTGTAGTATTTTGAGTTGAGCATCACATGGAAATTTTTCCTTAGTATTTCCTTGACCCCCTTTAACAGTACGGTGTTTCCTATGACTCAAGAAAGAAAAAATGAAACTATGAAAACAAAAGTCTTCACACTTTATGTTCCTCGAATGAATACCAAGTCTTCAAGGTCACACCATGTTCTTCACTTTCAAAGTCTTCAAAAAGTCTTCAGAATACCAAAGTCTTCAGACAAAGAACTTCATTTTTAGGGGTCGACTTTCTCTGTAAATATCAAACTCCTCATAGACTTATAGACCTGTGTACACTCATAAACACATTAGTCCCTTAACCTATAAGTCTTCGATACACCAAAATCACTAAGGGGCACTAGATGCACTTACAATCTCCCCCTTTTTGGTGATTGATGACAATATAGGTTAAGTTTTCAACGGGGATAAACATATGAAGTGTAACTACTAATATTGAGGAATTTGATTGCAAGATATAGAAGAACTCCCCCTGAAGATGTGCATAGTGAGGAATTTGCTTTTGAAGCAATGCACACTTGAAGAGTTGAATCATGGAGATCTCCCCCTATATCTTGTAATTCATACATGCATTTGATATATAAAGTGAAGAATTTGAAATGCATGATGAAATATGGTGACTGATGTAATTCAGCATGCGTGCAATAATATTAATGAGGAATAAGCATGCAAAAAAACATATCAAGAGTATCAGAGCACCATCGGGTTTAAGTTTACAACTCGATCCAATAAAGTCGCAGAAGAACAAGAGTTGTAACTTAACAAAAAACGCCCATATAGAAAGACCCGCTTGAAGACTAACTCAAAATTCTCCCCCTTTGTCATCAAATGACCAAAAGGAACGAATATGAGGACTAACGCCCCTGAAGAATATGAAGTTGATGAAGGAGCGCCAGCGTTGTTGGGGTCGTTTGTTGTAGTAGGACCTGCCGCATTGTCGTCCAAGTCTTCATTTTCATCAGTGTCATGCGATGAAGAATATGAGCTGGCCACCAGAGAAGGAACCTTGACCTTCTTGAATTTCTTCGGTGGAGGTGCAGACCAGTCAAAATCTTCTTTGAGACCAATGTTCTTCAGATCTTCTTCACCATACAAATGTGACAGGATTGCCCAGGTGCGACCGAAGACTTGATGGAGTTAGTAGTGGTTTTTCTTCACTGCATTGTGTGTGGCAGTCATGTTGTGAAGAAGTGAACCAAACTGACGCTTAACCCATTTGTGATTTCGTTCCACCTTCTGGTGAAGACTAAGCAGAAGTTCACGGTCAGTCATCACGCGCGGAGCAGTGGCTTGAGGAGTGGACTTGGGTGCATTGGCAGAGTCATGTGTGGCAGAGTCATCATTGATGGAATAAGATGCAGCTTTGCGAAACTGACCATCCAATGGACGAATGCCTTCATCTATTACAGCTGGTGCCTTGCCCTTTCCATCAACTGAGGAATATGTCTGCTTGAGGACTTCAATTGGGGGCAAGTAGCTGAGGTGATTCTGGAAATCAGCTTTGTAGTTGAGTGAAGACCTTGTCCTGAGGAATCTCATAATCCAAGGTGCATAAGGCTTCAGCTCAAATGGAGACAGTGCAACATTGTCCATTGTCCTCATGAAGAAATCGTGATAATTGACAGGAATGCCATGAACGATGTTGAATACCAGATTCTTCATGATGCCAACAATTTCCTCATCAGATGAGTCATGGCCTTTGATAGGACTGATTGTCCTCGTAAGAATACGATAGACAGTTCTGGGCACGTACAACAATTCCTTCACGGGGAATTTGGTTCTTGGTGCCTGACCTGGCTTCAAAGGTTTCATCATCACCTGCATGTAATGATGTGTGAGCTCAGGTTCACTTTAGATGCAGCGAGCTTCTTCAAGGGGAGGACTGAGTGGTAGAGCACGAAGCAATTCAGAGGCTGGTGCAGTGTAGTGAGTGTTTTCAGACATCCAGTCCAACACCCAGGAATTCACATCTTCAGCATCTCCAGTGATGTGCATCATTGCATAGAATTGAAGAATCAGTTCTTCATTCCAATCGTAGATGTCAGAGCAAAAGTTTAGCAGTCCAGCGTCGTGAAGAACACTGAGGACTGGTGCAAAGCACGACAGAGATTCCATATCCACGTAAGGAATATGCTCATGGTAGAAGATCTTCTCCTTGTTGAACAGCACTGAGGAATAGAAATTGGCTTGACTAGCAGTCCAGAAACGCCTCTTCCTATTGCGAGCAGAGTTATATGGGTTGTAATCTTCGAAGAATACGTGCTCGCCAAAGAAATCATCAGCCTTGAACTTTTGCTTGCGTGAGAATGGGTCCTTTGGCTTCGGTAGAGGAGTGTCAGTGAGTTGCATCACGACCTCAGGAATCTCAATCGCAGGTTCTTCAGGCTGAGGAATTTCTGGTGCCTCCTCAGTGACATTCTGCGTCGTTGGTTGTTCAGCAGCAGCAGTTTCTTCAGCGCTAGTGGCTGGAATTTCTTCATGGACAGATGCAGTGGGATGAGTTTCTTCAGAGCCCATATGTACAGTTTGTGTGGGGGACTGAGGAATTTACTGTAGAGGGGTGAACATTGGTGAGTTTGGATGCTGACTTTCTCAGAATTCATCACTGATTACGGGTGTGGAGCAGCCAATGTCCACATCTTCATCTTCCATTTCTTCAATGCCAGATTCTTCAGCTGTGAACTGAGGCATAGGCGAGGAGATGATAGGTGTTGAAGGGATCACATCCATTTCAATTTCTTCATCCAACGGTTCAGACGAAGCAGCAGAAGGTGTTTCTTCATCAGATCCGCTGGGGATCACATATTCTTCATCAAAAGGAACAAGGTCCTTTGATGGCCTGGTTGAGATGGGAACAACATCAATCGGATTTGCAAATGAACTTGTGATAGGCTTCATTTTCTTCGGAGCTGAAGAATCTGAAGCAGCTAATGCTTTCCTTTTCTTCACTGCAGCATGCTCTGCAGCCTTGGTCTTCTTCACATCCAATGCAGATGGAAGGATTGGAGTTGAAGTTGGTGCAGGAGCAGCTGAGGAATCTGGTTGATTTTCTTCAGGCACAACTGATGCAGTTGCCCTGAGTTCTTCAGTTTCTTCAGGCGGACCACTAGTGGGTGCCCTGGCAATTTCATCAGTGGCTGGAATGCAGTCATCAGCCCTGGAACTCACATTTTCTTCAGCAGCCTGATTGTCATCAGCGGTGCTGGCATTTTCTTCAGTAGGCTGAGCAGATGCTTCAGCCTGAGGAATTTCCTGTTGAGTTGGGGCTGCAACATTGGAAGTGAAGTTATCCGCAAGTTTCACAAAACGAACCTTGGCTCCAAGCCAATCAGCGCGATATGCGTCAAAGTCATCACTGAGTTTCTTAATCTCAGTCTGAATAGTGACAAGTTCTTCAGTTGTCATAGAGACAACATTTTTCTACAGATAGCGCTCTTTCTTGTATTGCTCTTTTCTTGATCTGCCTGGCCTTCTCAAATTTCCACTTTTCTTCTTGAATGAAGTGGGTCAGCATGTGACTTTGGCCGGGAGTCAGCTTGAAGTCAGGCAAGGGAATGTTGGGGTCCTTGTGCTAGACATCAATGTAGTCGAGGATCAACTTGGGATCCAAAAGCAGTGCCACCTCTGATCCTTTGGCTCTAGCGGCCCTGACTTGCCTGTCTCTAATGATTTCTGTAAGTTCATCATCATCAGCTTCGTCTTCTTCAGACGGTACTTGGAAAGCGACTTGTTTCTTTTGAGGACTTGGGCGAGGACCTCATCCAGCAGTGGCCTTTGTCTTCAGCAGTGAGGGGCCAGCTGAGGAACTTGGTGCAGCTGAGGAACTAGATGAGACACCTGAGGCAATGGAGATGCCTGCAGTCCTTTGGCACAAGGCGAGATGCACCTGTGCTGAGGATTTAGTCGGAACAGCTGAGGGCTTTGGCGGAGGAGCTGAGGACTTTGGAGGAACAGGAGCAGCATGAGGAATTGGTCGTGAGGGCTTTGAGGATTCTGGCCGTGAGGGCATTGCTGAGGAACTTGGCCTTGAGGGCATTGTTGGTGAAGCACTTGGCTTGCGCGCAGGCTTCTTTGACATAGCCTTCTTTGGCTTGACAGCAGAGGCCTCAGCAGAGGCAGCAGCAGCAGAGTCTTCATTGAATTTCCTCACTGCTTCTCTGGCTTGCTTAGCCAACTTGGCTTGGCGCTTGTCCCATTCATCAGGATAGTCCTCACCGCGCTTGAGGATGGTGGGATCAGCGATTTGGCCAGGTGCCAATGGAGGTCTTGGGCATGGAGGATTGAGTGCGAATTTCTTCATGTACTTAGGAGTGACATATCTGTATTCCCTCCACTCTCTTGCCCATCTCCTCTCTATCTTCTGAATGCGCACTTTGCGCTCATTCTTGGTTTCCTCAGTAGGTGTGCAGTACCCAGCATATATTTCATCGGGGATCTCAAATGATGTATTTACCTTAGGCCTCTTTCCTCCCTTCTGTGGCTTCTTACCATCAGCCATTTTCTTCAGTTGAGGAATTTGAACAATTGAATTCTCTGAAGAAGTATGCAACTTTTCTTCGAGGAACGCTGCAAATGAGTTAAGTTGATGAGAACCTAGTGATTCAGCAGCCGGCATGTGTACCTGTGAACAGAGTATAGTCGCGAGGAATTTGGAGAGGTCATATGCGTTCTTAGAAGGTTTTGTAAAAAGAACAAGTTAGAGGAATTTGACCAGACGAGTCTTGAAGAATTTCACTAAGCGTTCTTTGTCTTAGGTTCCAGAGATGTGTAGATTAAAAATCCAAACATTTGAGGAATCTTGAAGAAAAACATGGCTTAGAGAAACGAATCAAGAACAGATGACCCGTGAGGTGTTTAGTATGTGAATCTATGAACAAAAACACCTTTGAAAATTTTGAAGATAATCATTCGAATCAACGAGGGTAGTAAAAGTAACTTTTAATTACCCTGGACGAAGAACACGACGAACTGGAGTGAGGAGATGTGATGTTCGTCTGTGCAGATCTTCCACGCCCTAACTTGGCGGAGGAAGACGACTATGGAGGCGGCGGAGTGAAGATTTCCGCGGTCGGCGCGAGTACGTCGGCGACGAGGTCGAGGCAGTGAAGCTCTTCCTCACCGGCGGTGATGAAGTAGCGGCGGCGCTAGGGTTTGAGAAGCTCGAGCTGGAGAGAGATCGAGCGGAGTAAAAGAAGTGAGGAAGGGAAGGAGGGGTATTTATAGCCACGGTGAAAAACTGCTCGCCCAAAGAAATTGGACGAATGTGCCCCTGACCCTTCTCATTCGCATGACATGTGTCACCCACGTAGTGAGAGGTGGAGATCGTGTTAGATCGTGGGTGAATGGATAAGTGTATCATGGGATGCGGAACGGTTTGTGCGTCAAAGCCGAAAATTTCGATAAGATAGGTTTTAAAGTTCCGTTCGCAATTTCTTCAGCTGACAAGGACACAGTGAAGATTTTGAACGAGTTTCAAATACAACGCACATGAAGAATTTGTGAACAGATTGGGTTGAGTATAGCATAGAGGGGAAGGGTCCGATCACATTCACTTAGCAGAAAACCAACTTGAAGAAATTACAATAAGTGAATGCTGTAGAGGACATAAACTCATATATATAGCGAATGAAGAAAAACGAAGGAACCAGTGAAGACTATGCAAAGTTGAAGAATATGAATAATTTGAGGAATTTCAACTTTTGGTGGTGGCGTGATCCACCGTATAAGAATGATGATTTCAGACACCGTGTACAATTATCGTAGGGTTCTGAGAACCAAATTCTTCATTAATTTCTTCACACTAAGAGTGTTATTCTTCATTGATTGAAGAAAAACGTTTCTTCATGTGTTGCACATCTAAGCCATCAATTTTGCATAAGTGTTAGGATGAGTGTCCTTTTCAAAGAACATTCGAAGATTCTAGGATATTTAGCTCACACCGCAACTTGCTAAATCTCTTCTCATCCAAGGGCTTTGTGAAGATATCAGCTAGCTGTTCTTCAGTCTTCACATGCTCAATAGAAATGTCGCCCTTCAACACATGATCACGAAGAAAATGATGATGAATCTGAATGTGCTTTGTCTTCGAGTGCTAAACTGGGTTGTGAGCAATCTTGATGGCACTCTCATTGTCACAGAAGAGAGGCACATTCTTCATGTTGACGTCGTAGTCCTTGAGAGTTTGCTTCATCCATAGCAATTGGGCACAGCAAGAACCATCGGCAATGTACTCAGCTTCAGCAGTAGATAGTGATACACAGTTCTGTTTCTTCGAGGACCAACAGACCAAAGATCGTCCGAGGAAATGACATGTACCAGATGTTGACTTGCAGTCCACACGATCACCAGCATAGTCAGAGTCAGAATATCCAATGAGATCAAAATCCGAGCCCTTGGGGTACCATAATCCAAGTGTTGGTGTGTGAGCTAGATATCGAAGAATATGCTTCACAGCCTTATGGTGTGATTCCTTCGGTGTAACTTGAAATCGGGCACACATGCAAACACTAAGCATTATATCTGGCCTAGATGCACATAAGTACAATAAAGAACCTATCATTGAGCGGTATACCTTATGATCGAAGTCAATACCATTTTCATCAGTGCACAGATGGCCATTTGTGGGCATAGGAATTTTGACACCTTTGCAATCTTGCATGCCGAATTTCCTCAGCACATCCTTGAGGTATTTCTCCTGAGATATGAATATGCCATTGCGTTGTTAACGAATTTGAAGACCTAAGAAGAATTTCAACTCTCCCATCATAGACATTTGATATTCTTCACTCATCATATAGGCAAATTCATCACTATAATGTTGGTCAGTACAGCCAAAGATAATATCATCAACATATATTTGGCACACAAACAATTCACCATCATTAGATTTAGTGAAAAGGGTAGGGTCGAGTGAACCGGGTTTGAAGCCTTTCATCATGAGGAATTCCTTAAAAGTATCATACCAAGCCCGTGGGGCCTGCTTGAGGCCATAGAGGGCCTTGTTGAGTCTGAAGACTTTGTCAGGATTCTTTGGATCTTCAAAACCTGGGGGTTGAGCAACATATACTTCTTCCTCAAGCTTACCATTGAGGAATGCACTTTTCACATCCATTTGATATAAAGTGGTATCATGATGGTTAGCATAAGCAAGTAATATGCGAATAGCCTCAAGTCTAGCAACAGGTGCAAAAGTTTCATCAAAATCAATTCCTTCAACCTGTGTGTAGCCTTGAGCTACAAGCCGTGCCTTATTCCTCACCACAAGGCTATTTTCATCTTGTTTGTTGCGGTAGATCCACTTTGTGCCGATGATATTGTGCTTGCGAGGATCTGGACGTTTGACCAGTTCCCAGACATTGTTGAGCTCGAACTGATGTAATTCTTCTTGCATGGCCTGAATCCACTCAGGCTCCAGAAATGCTTCGTCTACCTTAGTGGGCTCTGTAATAGAGACAAAAGCATAGTGCCCACAAAAGTTAGACAAATGTGAAGATTTTGAGTGTGTGAGAGGACCTGGAGCTTTGATGTCATTGATGATCTTTTCAACTTGCACTTCTTTTGCAATGCGAGGATGAGCTGGTTGTCGTTGAAGAATTTGATCAGCATTTTCTTCAGCACCATTTTCTTCAGCATTTTCTTTAGGTGCATTAGCTCAACGTTCTTCGAGTTCTGGAATGAATTCTTCAGCAGATTCTTCAGTAGGAATGACATCCTCAGTAGCCTTGAACTTGATAGTTTCCTCAGGTGCTGGTTCATCTATCATAGTAGGTAGGTGCTCTCTTTACGAGCCATTAGTTTCATCGAACCATCTACAGTTTCAACAACTTTGTGAAGAACGTTGTTGAAGACTCTGTAGGTGTGCGAGTCCTTTCCGTAACCAAGCACAAAACCTTCATGTGCTTTCGGTGTAAATTTTGAGTTGTGATGAGGATCTCTAATCCAACATTTAGCACCGAAGACTTTGAAATAACTTACATTGGGTTTGTGAAGATATACTCTGTTGAGTTCATAGGTAGTCTTTTTGAAGAATTTGTGAAGATATACTCTGTTGATGATGTGGCACGCAGTATCAATTGCCTCAGTCCAGAAATGACGAGGCGTTTTGTATTCATCAAGCATAGTGCGAGCCATCTCAGCAAGAGTCATGTTCTTGCACTCCACGACGCCGTTCTACTGAGGTGTATAAGGAGCAGATAACTCATGAGTAATACCAAGTTCATCAAGATAGTCATCGAGACCAGAATTCTTGAACTCAGGGCCATTGTCACTTCTGATGTGCTTGATCTTCACACCAAAGTTGGTTGAAGCCCTCGAGGAAAATCGTTTGAAGACTTCCTGCACTTCATGTTTGTAAGTAACAAGGTGTACCCATGTATAGCGAGAATAATCATCAACAATAACAAAGCCATATTGAGATGCTTCATTTGAAATAGCAGAATAATGATTAGGACCAAAGAGATCCATGTGAAGCAATTCAAATGGGCGAGTTGTGGTCATGATAGTCTTCGCTGGATGTTTGGCCTTGATCATCTTCCCAGCTTCACAGGCTCCGCATAGGTGATCCTTGAGGAATTTGACATTCTAGATGCCAATGACATGCTTCTTCTTCGCAAGCATGTGCAAATTCCTCATGCCTGCATGACCAAGTCGTCGATGCCAGAGCCAGCCTTTTGAAGCTTTTGCAAGTAAGCACACGGTTGGTTGTGGTCCTGTAGAGAAATCAACAATATATAGGTCTCCTCTCCTAAATCCTTCGAAGACTTTGGAATTGTCAGCTTCCATAACCATAACACAACGGTACTTGCCAAAGACAACAGCCATATCAAGATCACAAAGCATTGAGACAGACATAAGGTTGTATCCTAGGACTCTACAAGCATGACTTTGTCCATGTGTCGATCCTTTGTAATCGCAACCTTACCTAGACCCAATACATGACTTTTGCCTTTGTCAGCAAAGATGATATGCTTCAGATGCGACGGAGATAATGGAGCATCCATCAATAGATTCTTGTCACCAGTCATGTGGTTTGTACATCCACTGTCGAGGACCCACTCAGTGGCTTTGGGTTGATCATCCGGCAGATGAATTAGTGCTGCTTACAAACTCATATACTTCATCAGTGAAGAATATGACATCAATTCATCGGATCAATTTCATAAAGTAAAAGAACTGATAAAGCAATATGAGGACGTGAGAAATGAAAGTTCATTTCTTCATGATTAGCATGTGTCCTATCAGGCATACTCAGGTCTCCAGCAAATTTTCAGACGATTATGTACGTCTGGAGACCTGACCCTGCAGAAGAGATTAGTTCTTTTTCTTCACCACCCACATTTGAAGGGGTGGCAAAGAGTTCATCATTCTGCGAGCTCCATACAAGAAGGATGGCATAGAAGCCAGTCCATTTTGTTTCACATAAGAGGGGTTAGAGTAAGCATAAGAGTATGCAGAGAAATTCTTCGAGGAATTATGGACATAATGATTTGAAGAATAATGCACATATCCATAATCCTTAGATCTTCCCTGCGAAACAGACGGGTTAGCACGATGATGTTCATATGAGGACTTTGATCCATATGAGGAATTTGGTCCGTATGAGGACTTGAATCCATATGAAAAATTTGGTCCATATGAAGAATTTGATCTGGGGTTCCTATTCTTCACAGGTGGCGTCATGATGACATTCACCTGAAGATTTTCAAGACATGTTTTGGGAACCTAGATTTTCTTCATAGGGGAGCCGTTCCTGCAGTTAGTGCCAACATATCTAGCAAATACTTCACCATTCTGATTTTTGAACAGTTTATAGTTGGAGTCAATTGACTCATCATCAGAATGAGGAGATTCACATGCAAATCCAGATAAGTTAGATGGATCAACTGGAGGTCCCTTTGCAGCAACCCATGTAGTATTGGGGTACTGCTCAGGCTTCCAGTATGTACCATCAGCATTGAGTTTCCTCTCAAAGGCGATACCCTCTTTCCTAGGGTTCCTGTTGAGGATCTACTTTTTAAGCACATCACAAAGAGCTTGATGCCCTTTGAGGCTTTTGTACATACCTGTTGATGAAGCCATGTACCTAGGGTAGGGGCACGGACCTATCCAAGAAGCCCTACCCTAGGACATCCCTAGAAGAAGTCACCTTTCAATCGACTTGAAGGTATCCCACTCGACGGGTTCAAGACACTCGACCAAGAAGCTATCACTCGACCATGAAGCCAACCACTTGACCGCCAGGAGACCTAAAGTCACTCCACAGGCAAACGGTCGGCTATCAAGTAGTCTTTATGGCCATTATAGCACTTTATTAGGGGCGTTACCAGTAATGCCCAACCTTAAATGTACCTTAAACCCTGCATTACTGAGGGCAGGAGGGGGCGGCAAACTCTATATAAGCCACCCCCCTCCTCGGTATGAAGGGTTCGCACCCCTGTTATTCACACGCCAGTAATCCAGTCGACCGCCTCCGGGCACCGAGACGTAGGGTTGTTACTTCCTCCGCGAAGGGCCTGAACTCGTACATCTTGGTGTGTTTACAACTTCCCAATAGCTGAGATCTAGCCTCTCCATACATACCCCCCTACATCACTGTCAGAGTTAGAACCACGACAGTTGGCGCCCACCGTGGGGCTGGAATCTTAGCACCTGATTGGAGAAGTTGTGATTTTTCCGATCCCTTTGATCATGGTTTCGTGCGGAGTTTTTGTGGAGGGCCGCGAGATCCGCCTCGGCGCGCTCACGTTCGTCGCCGACGACTCCGCCTGGCTTCAGGAGGTTCCACTCGACATCGACGCGCTCCCCGTCCGCGGTGCGATGCATTTCCGCGCATGCGTTTGTGGCGTCCTCCTGCGGCAGCTGTCGACCCAGTATCGGTCGGCCTCCGTATCGTCTCCCCGCTCTGTCTCCCACCGGCGCAAGCGCTCCGGTCGGTCGAGACTTTAGAGGTGGGTGAGGCATGCCGTGGCTCGCCAGTCGGCCGCACCGCAAGTCGTGGCAATCGAGCCTGACGAATCCCTTTGCGGCCTATTCGACCTGTCGACTGGCTCCGCGGAGACCGCATCCGAGTGCGACAGCAGCGACCCAGTGGCTGAGATCCTGGCGGTCGATGGAACGCACAGTCCTCCCGGTTTCCCTCGCGCTGATGGAGACGCGGGTGGGGGCGACCCGTCACATCCCCATGATGAGTATCTACCCGAACCTCTCACGTCATTACAGCGAGGGGAGCTTCGCCGCCGGAATACGGACGCACTCCGCACTCCTATCGTCGGAGAGTCCCCCGAGGCCCGGGCCTTGGAGGACGCGCACTTGGCCAATTTGGCCAAGCGCACTCGACTGGAGAATCTCCAGCGAGCACTCGACGAGCAAGCGCGTCAGCGGGCTCCCGAGTCCAGTCGACGCCAGCTCTTCCTGCCGATGCAGGTATACCGAACCCCAGTTCAGAATCTGGCCGCCGCGGCCCGTATAGCAGAATCGATTCAGCCCTCCCAGTCGGAGGCTGGCAGGGGCTTGTTACAAATCAGAGCGTTGCTCCGGGCGGCGGGAAATCCGAATTCCACCATTTCTTAGTCGCGGAATAGGATCCACAGTCGATCCGTTGCAACAGATACAGTCCAGTCGGCTCACAGCCAGCGGTCGCCCCCGAGGCGTGAGGGACGTGGCGACCGGCATGATCAGTATAGAAGGAATGAGCAGTACAATCACCGATCCGATCGTGATGATCGGCATCGAGTGCCAACCCCTCCCCCGAGGAGTGGGTCATATGCGCCTCAACATCGAGATGACAGGCGCCCTCATAGCGTTGGGCAGAGGATTCCCGTCGACCCCAGGGACCCAGGCTTTGACGCGAGATCTGTCCTCGTTCAAGGCTTGGTTGACAGGAACAGGGCTCATCGGGAAGGCCAGAACAGAGATGCGCCCGCCAGCAGCAGAATACGTGTTTCAGGGCCAGAGTGTTTCAGTCGAGCCATCAGGGCCGCGGTGATTCCTCCCAACTTTCGGTTGGTGACTGGAGTCAGCAAGTTCACCGGTGAGTCTAAGCCTGACACTTGGCTCGAAGATTACCGAGTGGCTGTACAGATTGGCGGTGGCAATGATGAGGTGGCTATGAAGCATTTGCCTCTCCTATTAGAGGGCTCGACCAGAGCGTGGCTGAATTAGTTAGCACCCAGCAGCATCTACACTTGGGAGGATCTCTCTCGAGTGTTTGTCACAACCTTTGAGCGAACATGCAAGCGACCCGCAGGCCTTACAGAATTGTGGTCTTGCATGCAGAAGACGAGTGAAACTCTGAGGGATTACATCCAGAGGTGGATCACTTTGCATCACACAGTTGAGAACGTACCGGATCACCAAGCAGTTTGAGCCTTTAAAGAAGGCGTCAAGAACAGAGAGTTGAACCTGAAGTTCGGTCGGACCAGAGAAATGTCCCTGAATCAGATGATGGAGATTGCCACCAAATACGCTAACGGAGAAGATGAAGATCGACTCCGGAGTGGCAAGCAGAAAGCAGTCGCCCAGGAAACCGGAGGCAATTCCAGTCGGAAGCAGAAGCGGAAGGCCGAGCCAGCCGCCCCTGGGGAGGCCCTGGCCGCAACCCAGGGAAATTTCAAGGGAAAACCCAAAGGCCCCTGGAATCCCAAGAAAGTCAAGGATCAAGATGGAAATGATGTTTTGGATCTGCCATGTCACATCCACACCAAGAAAGATGAAGAGGGTAATTTCATTTACCCAAAGCATACCACTCGACAGTGCCGGCTCCTGATCCAGCAGTTTCAGGGAAAACAGCCCAAAGATAAGGAAAAAGAGTCGGACAGAGTCGAGGACAAGGAAGATAGCGACGATGGATACCCCCAAATCAATTCCACCCTGATGATTTTTGCTGATGTCGAAAGCAAAAGTCGACTGAAAGTCATTAACCGTGAGGTGAATATGGTTGCTCCGGCGACACCCAGTTATCTGAAGTGGTCTCAGACTGCCATCACATTCGACCGGTCCGATCACCCTACGCACATTTCCACCCCTGGGAGGCAAGCTTTGGTGGTCGACCCAGTTGTCGAAGGCACTCGACTGACCAAAGTCCTGATGGATGGTGGCAGTGGCCTGAACATATTGTATGCTGAAACATTGAAAGGGATGGGCATTCCGATGTCCAGGCTCAGTGCCAGCAACATGAGCTTCCATGGAGTCATTCCTGGAAAGAAAGCCAAGTCACTCGGCCAGATTGCTCTCGACGTGGTTTTCGGTGATTCAAAGAATTACCGCAGGGAAAAGTTGACATTTGAGGTTGTGGACTTCCAAAGTGCTTATCATGCTATTCTGGGCCGGCCAGCTTATGCACGCTTCATGGCCCGACCATGCTACGTGTATCTCAAGTTGAAGATGCCCGGCCCCAGAGGTATGATCACCGTTACCGGCAATCAGAAGAAAGCAGAAGAGTGTTTTCAGAAAGGATCGAAGATTGCTGACGCTCAGATGGCAGTTGTTGAGCTACAAGAGTACCAGAAGACTGCTGATCCGAGTGAATTGCTACGAGCCAAGAAGCCTGCTTCAGAATCCGCTTTTCAGTCGTCCGGTTAAACTAAGCCAGCTCACATTCACCTGACCGACCCCAACGCTGCTCCGACTCACATCTCGACGACGCTCAACTCCAAATAGGAAGAAGCGCCCATCCAGTTCCTCTGTGAGAACTGAGACGTCATCGCATGGAAGCCTTCTGACAAGCCTGGAGTTCCCAGGGGGCTGGCTGAGCACCGCCTACGAGTCGACCCGAAGTTTAAGCCTGTGAAAGAACATCTTCGACGGTCCGCCGTCCAGAGAGGAAAGCTATTGGCGAGGAGGTGGCTCGGCTCTTAGCAGCGGAGTTCATCCGAGAGATTTACCACTCCGAGTGGCTCGCCAATGTAGTCATGGTCCCCAAAAAGGACAAGTCACTTCACATGTGCATTGACTTTAAACACATCAATTGGGCCTGCCCGAAAGATCATTTCCCTCTCCCCCGCATCGACCAGGTAGTGGACTCGACCGTGGGGTGTGAGCATTGTCTTTTCTAGATGCTTATTCAGGGTACCATCAGATCCGTCTGTATGGACCCGACGAGATCAAAACGTCTTTCATCACCCCATTTGGGTGCTTCTGTTATGTCACCATGCCCTTCGGCCTCAAGAATGCTAGAGCCACGTTCATGAGGATGATTCAGAAGTGTTTACTCACTCAGATCAGTCGGAACATAGAAGCATACATGGATGATATTGTGGTTAAGTCACGGAAAGGTTCCGACCTACTGACTGACCTTGTCGAAACCTTTGCTAACTTCAGGGGATACGATATCAAGCTCAATCCATCAAAGTGCACATTCGGAGTTCCAGGTGGAAAGTTACTCGGTTTTCTCGTTTCTGAACGAGGAATCGACGCCAATCCCGAGAAAGTTGGCACCATACTCCGGATGAAGCGCCCTGTGCGTGTACACGATGTCCAGAAACTTACAGGTTGCTTAGCCGCTCTAAGTCGATTCATTTCTCGTCTCGGTGAAAAGGCGTTGCCTCTTTACCGACTGATGAAGAAGTCTGACAAGTTCGAGTGGACTCCAGAAGCTGACGCAGCGTTTGCAGAGCTCAAAGATCTACTCTCCACCCAGCCGGTGCTTGCCGCCCCAATCAGTAAAGAGCCTCTGCTGCTGTACATTGCAGCCACGGGACAAGTTGTTAGTACAGTACTCACGGTCGAGCGAGAAGAAGAAGGAAAGGCCTTCAGAGTTCAGCGCCCAGTATATTATGTGTCCGAAGTTTTGACCCCTTCGAAGCAAAGATATCCCCATTACCAGAAGCTTGTATATGGGATCTACATGACCACGAAGAAGGCTGCACACTACTTCTCTGACCATTCCATTACGGTCGTCAGCGACGCTCCGCTGTCAGAGATCTTGCACAACAGAGATGCAACTGGTCGAGTGGCTAAGTGGGCTATTGAACTCCTCCCCCTAGATATCAAGCTTGAAGCAAAGAAGGCTATCAAGTCCCAAGCAATTGCAGATTTCGTCGCCGAGTGGATTGAACAGCAACTCCCGACTCAAGTTCACTCGGAGCACTGGACCATGTTCTTCGATGGATCTAAGATGCTGAACGGTTCCGGCGTTGGGGTAGTATTGGTCTCCCCCCTAGGAGATAAGCTCAGATACGTTCTCCAGATTCACTTCGATTCCTCCAACAATGAAGCAGAATATGAATCACTCTTGTACGGGTTGCGCATGGCCATTTCACTCGGCGTCCGGCGCCTCATGGTCTACGGCGACTCAGATTTGGTGGTTAATCAGGTGATGAAGGAGTGGGACGTCAGAAGCCCGGCTATGACTGGCTATTGCAACGCAGTAAGAAAGCTAGAAAAGAAATTCGAGGGGTTAGAGCTTCATCACATCCCCTGACTGAAAAATCAAGCAGCAGATGATCTGGCAAAGATAGGCTCCAAGAGAGAAGCCATTCCCAGCAATGTGTTTTTGGAGCACATCCGCTCGCCGTCAGTCCAGGAGGATCCCTTCGCAGAAGAAGCCCCACAACCGAAAAGTGCCACAGATCCGACTGAAGTCGAAATTCCTGCTGTGCTTGACCTAGTCATGGAGGTCTTGGCTATCACTCCTAACTGGTCGGTACCATACATCGCGTCTATCTTGAGGAAAGAACTCCCGGAGGACGAGGAAGAGGCTCGACAGATCGTCCGCCGATCCAAGGCCTTCACAGTCATAAAGGGACAGTTGTATAGGGAAAGCGCGACTGGAATCGGTCAGAAATGCATAACACCAGAAGAGGGTCAGATGATCCTTAATGATATCCACTAGGGGACCTGTGGTCACCATGCGTCCTCTCGGACCATTGTGGCTAAAGCATACCGAGCAGGATTTTACAGGCCAAGAGCAAATGAGATGGCAAAAGAGATAGTCGACAAGTGTGGAGGTTGCCAGTTCTACTCCAACATGTCACACAAGCCTGCATCAGCCCTGAAGACCATTCCACTCGTCTGGCCCTTTGCTGTCTGGGGACTGGACATGGTCGGTCCACTGAGAACAGGCAGGAGCGGATTAACGCATGTGCTTGTGGCAGTCGACAAGTTCACCAAATGGATTGAAGCCAAGCCTATCAAGAATCTCGATGCTTGCACTGCTATCAGTTTCGTCAGAGGGCTGACGTTCAGATATGGGGTCCCGCATAGCATCATCACCGACAATGGGTCAAACTTCGATTCAGACAAGTTCAGAGCTTTTTGCACCTCTCAAGGCACGCGCGTCGACTACGCATCGGTCGCGCATCCTCAGTCGAATGGACAAGCTGAAAGAGCAAATGGTCTGATTCTCAAAGGATTGAAGCCTCGATTGATGCGTGATCTCAAGCACGCAGTAGGCGCTTGGGTAGACGAACTTCCGTCGGTTTTGTGGGGGCTGGGGACCACCCCGAACCGATCGACCGGAAGAACACCATTTTTTCTGGTTTACGGAGCCAAAGCCGTCCTGCCGAGTGATCTACTTCACAACGCCCCCAGAGTCGAGCTTAATAACGAAGACGAAGCAGAGCAAGCCCGGCAAGACGCAGTCGACCTCCTAGAGGAGGAGAGGGAAATGGCTATGATCAGATCGACCATCTATCAGCAAGACTTGCGTCGATTCCATGCCAGAAATGTGAAGAGCCGAGCCTTCCAGGAAGGAGATTTGGTCCTCCGAGTGGATCAACAGAAACCACACAAAATTGCTCCTACTTGGGAAGGTCCCTTCATCGTCACCAGAGTCCTCCACAATGGAGCATATCACCTCTACAATGTTGATCACCAGACCGACGAGCCACGAGCTTGGATTGCGGAACTACTCCGCCCCTTTTACACTTGAGTTCTCCCTTGGACGAGATGTAATAAGAAAAAAAAATTGCAGTTCATTTTTACCAAATACAAGAGTGTCCCAATAATTGCTGTCACTCTTTCTTGCATACGAAATCCCCCAGTGGGTGACTTAGCTGCGAATCCTTTTCGCCTAAGTTTGAAAAAATCCTACCGAGTGGAGAGCGACCCTCCCACTCGGGGGCTTAGCTGCAGTCCAGTACTCGCCTAAGTTCTCTCACTTAGAGGCATAGCTGCAGTCAGGCGCTCGCCTAAGTATATAAAAATCCTACCGAGTGGAGAGTGACCCTCCCACTCGGGGGCTTAGCTGCAGTCTAGTACTCGCCTAAGTTCTCTCACTTAGAGACTTAGCTGCAGTCCGGCACTCGCCTAAGTTTGAAAAAATCCTACCGAGTGGAGAGCGATCCTCCCACTCGGGGGCTTAGCTACAGTCCAGCACTCGCCTAAGTTCTCTCACTTAGAGACTTAGCTACAGTCCGGCACTCGCCTAAGTTTGAAAAAATCCTACCAAGTGGAGAGCGATCCTCCCACTCAGGGGCTTAGCTGCAGCCCAACGCTCGCCTAAGTGTTTAAAAATCCTACCGAGTGGAGAGCAAACCTCTCACTCGGAGGCTTAGCTGCAGCCCGGTGGTCGCCTAAGTACAAGACGCAACCCCATCCGCGAGTCGACTGCTACCTTCCCCTTCGGAGCTGCGCCGCAAATACAAGGTTATTCCGAGTGAAGATCAAGATCCACTCGACGAATCAAACCATGAAGATATTCAACGAGAAATCAAGATCAGATAAAGCCTAAAAGGTCCCAGACCTCAGGCCAAAGTAATCGAGCCCTCAGCTCAACGGAGTTTAACGGTTACAAAATCCACTCAGCATTCCGAGGCAAATTTAAAGTGGAGCTTAAAAGTTTTTCACTCCTCTGGTGGAGGACTGGAAGGAGCGACGAACTCGTCCAAGTCGATCCCGTCTGCAATACGGGTGGCAGCAGCGATGAAAGTCTCCATGAAATCTTGAAAGTTGTGCTTCCTGGTATTGGCAACTTGGATGGCGACCAGCTTCTCTTCTCGCGCCTCCTTGCAATGGACGCGGAACAGAGACAGAGCCACATCAGCGCCACACCGAGCATAAGACTTCTTCCACTCCTGCACTCGGTCAGGAATTCCGTTAAGTCGAGTCATCAGAGACTCGAGATCGTTTTGGAGCGTAGCCTCTGGCCAAAGTGCCGGGTCGATCCGTGACATGGCAACCTTCAGTCGAGCCAAGTAGTCCACGATGCCGTCAATGCGAGATTCCAGTCGGAGCAGATTCATGGCATCTTCATCTCTCACGGGAGAGTTGATTGGATCCAAACCTGTTTCGATCCGCCCAGTCTCCTCTTCAAAGTTCTGGCAAAGCTCTGCATACACGATCCAAGGATAAGTCAATTTTCATAGACTGAGTCGACACAAAAAAACCAGTCGGAACTGAATGTGCACCTTCAAGCTTGATGTACAACTTGTTGGCGAGGCTCCTCAAGTAGCTCTCCAGGTCGTCCCTCCTGCGAGCGATGCCTTCCACCTTCTCGCTCAGGGTGAGGTTCTCCTTCTTCCAACGTGTACACTCCCGGTTGGCTTCATCCAGAGCGGTCTTCAGCTTGGCATTCTTTTCTTCCAATTGGCCGACTGAAGCCAGCTTTTGTTCGGCCAGAGCGGTCTGGTCGTCAGCTTCCTTGCGGGCAGCAGCCAAGTCCTGATCCTTCTTCGCCAGAGCTTCGCTCAGTTTTTCTGCAAAGAAGTGATGATTGACTCGGAAATAGCAGAAGGGTACTCAAGCCTAAAAACTAACCAGTCGACAAAGTCGTCTTACCTGCGGCACCGTCTCTGACCTTTTGCAGCTCTATTATGGCCAGCTCCAGATCAAGGTTCAGTTGAATCTTCTGCTTCTCCAACTCAGTATAGCAAGCTACAAGTTCGCATGATTTCTGTAAAAGAAAAATCAGTCGACAGACATCCAAGATAAGTTGCTTCCGAGTAACTAAGAGACAATGACGACGTTTCTAGGACCACAGCCAAATCAAAAACATTCGACAGTAGTCTCGGGGACTACACCCAGTGGGTGCACTCAGCGTGCCCCCACTGGTTCGACCAAAAAAAGATCTTCGGGGAAAAACCGAGTGAAGAAATACAACTACAGCAACACAATGTAAAGTCTACAGTCGACTGCCAGCAGTCCACCATAGTCTCGGGGACTACACCCAGTGGGTGCACTTAGCGTGCCCCCACTCATCCAAGAATTGGCAGACACACCCAGTGGGTGTACAGATACAGATACAGAAGATCTTCAGAAAAGAGACTCTTCAAACAGCATATCATAACAGACCAAGTGTTGAGTCGACTGACCTGGACGTTGCTCTGAAGAGCCGAACTCGCGTCATAGGCTGCTTGGCTGGCCTCCCGAACCATCTTCACTTGCTCCATCATGATCCCCGCCTAGCGTATAGCCTCCTTTGCAGCAGCTGCTTGGTCCTCAGGGACGGGGTACGCAGCAAAAAGCGAAGGTGGATCCGCAGTCGACGCTGAAGGCCGCACGCTCGTCAGAGGAATGGCAAAATTCACAGAAGCCTGAGTGGTGTCACCACCATCCCGAGCCATGGCCTCAGACGCCGGAGCAGGTTGGGGGGTCTTGTCAGCCGTCGACCTCTTGTTCCTCCTCATTCTCAGCGGTTCGTTGTCGTCGTCATCCGGGAGGTCAATAACATGAGGAGGGGCTACAAAGGAAACGTTCAATCGACCAGGGTTGCAATAAATGTTTAGTCGACTCAGAGCGGAACGTCAGTAATCGTACCAGGGTTGGAGGTAACAGCATCCTCCATCTCTTGGTCGTCGTCCTTGGCGGAGATCTCAGAGGTAGCAGCACTACAAGCCTCGAAAGTCAGTCGGTTGGCTCAATGGATCGACCAAGGATCCGTCCACGGTTGACAAAGGATAACAAGTTTTATTATTACCCAGAAATGGTGGGGACGGCCATCTTCATCTTGGGCAGAGCCTTGGGCGGCTTGGACGGCGCTGCGCGCGGGTGCTTGGGAGCCTTTCCAGTCGGCGTAGGAGAAGAGGTCCGAGGGCGTTTCGACGACTGCCCAACAGGAGCAGTCGCACTACCACGCTCCCGCGCTGGATC